>NC_141341.1:12877500-13100000 GCF_037954235.1 Aulostomus chinensis
CAGTTATTTCAATCATTGTTTGCACTTTAGCAGAGGAAAAGTCATTTGACATGATTTCAATGTCGTGGATTAGATTGTAAACCCCTTGACGTGCCGTGTAGTGAAACAATTTTGAACAGCTCAACTGTTCCAACATGTGTGACCAGTATTGTTGAGCAGCTGGTCTCTGTCTGTAGAGTCAAGAAGGGATTTAGTGGTTTTCCCTGAGATTGTGTTACCTGCTGTGGTGAGATATGAATGATATGAATGATATGATATGATATGAAAGCTGCAAAGATGCTTCGTAGAGCTGGAGGGATGTTGGTGATGCTGTCATATTTACAGCTATTCAAGTTGTCATTGTGTAAACTTAGCTAATATTGTAGAATTGTTACCTACTTATTGTTTTGTGTGTTATTTGTAGGAGCCGCTGGTGCCCAAGCCCTTTTTACGTTGCCCCGGCGGCCAGGCTATGGCACCATCGGGAAGCCCATCAAGCTTCTTGCTAACTGCTTCCAGGTGGAAATCCCCAAGATCGATGTCTACCTGTATGAAGTGGACATCAAACCTGATAAATGTCCTCGCCGTGTCAACAGGTAGCAGCTTGAAATCCTGAACTGGTTTGAATACAGAGTTCTCGTGTAATGTTCAGTTTGGATATGTCGACTGTGCTGATGTGGGCTTTTCCTGGTCCCTTTAGAGAGGTGGTGGACTCCATGGTTCAGCACTTCAAGGTGACCATCTTTGGTGACAGTCTTCCAGTTTACGATGGGAAGAAAAGCCTCTACACTGCCAACGCTCTTCCTGTTGCCACGAGTGGGGTAAGAGTCCAACTGGTCTTTCTTCTGCAGTTTGGAAACTCCTGCCTGTTTGTAACTGATCCCTGGCTGTCTGTCAAGAAGGACATCGTGACATCTTTCAGCCAGTTTAGTTACTTTTTAATAATCTAATCAATGTATCAAATAACCTTGGGTTTCTCCTTAGGTTGACCTGGATGTCACCCTACCAGGTGAAGGGGGGAAGGACCGCCCATTTAAGGTCACCATTAGGTTTGTGTCATTGGTCAGCTGGCACATGCTACATGAAGTCTTGACCGGACGCGGCATTGCTGAACCAGTGGACCTGGACAAACCCATTAGCACTAACCCTGTTCATGCTGTGGACGTGGTCCTCCGACACTTACCCTCCATGAAGTAAGAACTCGTGGTTAAAAATGTAGAGAAAAGTTTTCCACATGTCCACAGAAAGGGGTGATTACTTTTTGAGAGATTCTGCTAAATAACCAATAAACAGACCGACTCCAGTTGTCACTCAGCATAGTTTTGGAGAAACTCCTTCTGTCACCGCAGCACTGCACCCAGTGAACCACATGGGGAGTGTTGCCCAGCCCTGGTGGCGTTAACTGTCTTTCACCTTTGTGCCCTCATCAGATACACCCCTGTTGGACGATCCTTCTTCTCCTCCCCAGAAGGCTACGATCACCCGCTGGGTGGAGGGAGAGAGGTGTGGTTTGGTTTTCACCAGTCAGTACGACCAGCCATGTGGAAAATGATGCTCAACATCGACGGTGAGCAAGCATTAAGAAACCAGGGCACATTGTCTTCTTAAAAAGGTTATTAGTCATGTCGACATGCACTTGTGACAATGAAATCTGAGATCATATCAACTCAATAACTCATTCAACAGATCTTTTATAGTTGTCAGCCTCATGACCAGTTCATATCACCCTGATTTTTTGCGCAAGACTGCCTTTGTTGATCTTTAGGGCTCTAAGAAATCACCCCCCCCCCCCTAAAAAAACCTCATATTTTTTAATGAAAACCAATCAGTCGATGAAATACACAACTCTTGACTATTTTATTTAAATCAAATAAAAAGCCTTGGAAAAAATAAAACGATTGGAGAAAAAAAAAAATCCCGGGGCCCTAAAATAGATCTTGTTTCATCTTTATAAAATACGCTCACATTGGTTACAACTTTTGATACCCCAAAAAGCTGTCGTGTCTCTCAACAAGCCTTCAAGCACTTCCGCCATTTGTGTTGTTAGTTTTCCAATATGACCTTGTCCTGTATTTCAGTGTCAGCCACAGCTTTTTATAAAGCCCAGCCAGTCATCCAGTTCATGTGTGAGGTCCTGGACATTCACAACATCGACGAGCAGCCTCGGCCTCTCACTGACTCCCACAGGGTCAAGTTCACCAAAGAAATCAAAGGTACCGTATGTCAGCGGGCGATGGCCTCATCCCCCACCGTGTGTGTTGCAGCACAGGAAGCTCCCGAGGACGCTGAAGTTCTGTTATTCTAGAGTTAATTTGAAGCATACAGGAGATAGAAGCAATCCATTTAATCTTAATGACGTAAAGAAATGGCCATGGTGTCTGATGTTTATTTCTACTGATGCCTCCTCTCTTTCTCTCTGCAGGTCTGAAAGTGGAAGTGACACACTGTGGAACCATGCGTAGGAAGTACAGAGTCTGCAATGTAACGCGCCGCCCCGCCAGCCACCAGACGTAGGTTTTTAACTGTAGCTGTCAACCAACGCTCAAAACTGATCCAACAATACAACCCTCTCACTCGTGTTTCCTTTGAAATCGGCAGATTTCCTCTGCAGCTTGAGAGTGGTCAGACCGTTGAACGCACAGTAGCGCAGTACTTCAGAGAGAAGTATAATTTGCAGTTGAAGTATCCCCACCTGCCTTGTCTGCAGGTGGGCCAGGAACAGAAACACACCTACCTGCCTCTGGAGGTGAGGACTGATGCTGGCACTATCATTCTCTGCCAAATGAGTAGTCCTGGGACAGCGTCTCCAGGGAATATAAACCAGAAATATAAGAATTAATATCACACCTAAGATGTTTAGAATTCAGCCCGCTTCTTGAGCCTGCTGGCAGGTCTTAAAGTTCCAGACCTGTGAATTGTACCCACCGTTGCTCAGTGATTTTAAACAGTGATGCCCAGAGTCTGTAAACACGTAATATGAACGCACAACTATTCAGTGTCTTTGATCATCGTGAATAATATCAGTTTAACTGCTCGTAGCATTGAAACTATACTGCAGCTTTCATTACAGGTTTGAGAAAAAACAACACAATAACATCCCACACCAACGATAGAGCTGCCTGCATGAAAACAATGGGGAAAAGAGGCAATTCACTTAATGATTATCAGGCTGGATTAAAAATTCAAATGGGGATTAACCTGAACTGGGTTTTTTTTTTTTTAATGTAGGTGTGCAACATCGTTGCTGGCCAGCGCTGCATTAAGAAGCTAACGGATAACCAGACGTCGACCATGATAAAAGCAACTGCCCGCTCTGCCCCAGACAGGCAGGAGGAGATCAGCAGGCTGGTGAGTAAGAACACAGATGGTACCGCTCCAAGAAAAACCCCTCTGACGACTTCATTGTTCTTGTTTATCAAAACCAACTTTCCTCTCCTCTCAGGTGCGGAGTGCAAATTATGAGGCGGACCCATTTGTTCAGGAGTTCCAGTTCCGCGTGCGTGATGAGATGGCTCAGGTGACGGGCCGCGTCCTGCCGGCCCCCATGCTGCAGTATGGCGGCAGGGTGAGCTCTGAACCCTTTATGGTACCCTCACTTTAAATCACGCTTCATTTGCACTTGTTTCCTTCAACATGTCATTGTGTGTTTGACACTGCAAGGTTTCGCCTAGTTTATGAACAAAAGTGAAAACGTGGATTTAAAAACACAGTTACACCTTTTAAAGATCTTTCTACTGACCCAGGATTGAAAAAAAACTCAAATCCCATCATCATCACTTAACTTGCACATTCCTGCAGTTTTGTGTATCAGCACACATCTCTGAGGAGAAACCCTGCAGCTTTTATTTTGTCGTGTTTGATGTGCTTGTAATTTATTCCATGATTATCTTTGGTTGCATCATATATTTTTCCTTTTCTCCATAAACTCTTCCTTCTATGAATTTGCTGAGATTTTTCTCTCTCATGCGCATGTGCTTGTGACATCATCCATAGAAGTAGTTTAGTGTAAAAACTACTTTGTTTGCATGTCTGTCCTAAATAGAAGCTATACACCCCATCAGCCATTTACTATATCACCTACTGTATTGATTAGTACCCCCCGACCTTGAGTTTCCACTGGCTGCCGGAATCTTTCGAAACCAGTCACTGTGTGTGTGTGTGTGTGCGTGTCCATGGAACTGTATGCGCGTGTGTGACTGCCAGCCCCAGCAGATCAACCCTGCACTGTCGTTGCAGAACCGCACGGTGGCCACACCCAGCCAAGGGGTGTGGGACATGAGGGGGAAGCAGTTTCACACTGGCGTGGAGATCAAGATGTGGGCCATCGCCTGCTTCGCTACCCAGAGACAGTGTCGTGAGGAGAGTCTCAAGTGAGTCACTGAAACGGAAAAAAGTAGCTAGTGAGGTGATTAGATACTGGAACAGTGAAACGATGAAGGTCAAAGACATAATAGACGCATTATTCATTTCTGTCCTTGTGTCTAATTTGTGATTTGCTTTCAAGGCGTCCGAGTTGCCTCCACCACCAGGACAACACACCAACATTTGATTTTGTTATTTCCTGGAAACTAATAATGCTTTTCAGGCAGCCAGAGGATTTTACATCTGTCTCAAAAGGCAGTCCCTGTTTTCAGATTTAATTATGCATTTTCAGTCTGTCGCTCATATTTTACACTACTACGAGACTTTTCATGAATATGCTCTTCTTTTGTTTTGTTTTCTTTTGCACTCAGGAGCTTCACTGACCAACTACGGAAAATCTCAAAGGATGCTGGGATGCCAATCCAGGGTCAGCCGTGTTTCTGTAAATATGCGCAGGGAGCAGACAGTGTGGAGCCCATGTTCAGACACCTGAAGAACACCTACGCTGGGCTGCAGCTTATCATCATAATCCTGCCGGGCAAAACACCCGTCTACGGTACGGACATGAAACACAACCTGCAAATTCAGAATTAGACAACAGCTGTACATTCCAGATGTCAGTGAGCCTCAAAAATGAAATGCTTGTATTCTTACACACTACAGGACTTTTTTAGCCCTCGTTGTCGTCTTACTGCTCCTGTCAAAAGGTACGAGTTACAAATCACCATCAGGCTTTGCTTCTTTCCTGTCTGTATACTAAAATGAGGGCAGGAAGGTCCTGTAGTGTGTCAGAACATTTCATGAACGAGGGCCATTGTGTGTAGGAAGGAAACTCCTCTTGTCAGTCAGTTACGTGATGAAGTTCCTGAGTTGTTTAATTTTATTCGGTTAATAGTGTTAAATATATCTGTGTGTTCACGTGACGGTTTAATCCCTGACCCACAGCTGAGGTGAAGCGGGTGGGAGACACCCTCCTCGGCATGGCCACCCAGTGTGTCCAGGTGAAGAATGTTGTGAAGACATCCCCTCAGACCCTCTCCAACCTCTGCCTCAAGATCAACGTCAAACTGGGAGGCATCAACAACATCCTAGTTCCACACCAACGGTAAAGAGACTGCTAACAAAGACCTTCCAGGTTCTCTGTCTCGCTGTGAGCTTCAGAGATGTTTCCTGTTAGTTCACTATCAGGAGCAAATTGGGTCGAGGGTCATATTGTGTCTTCTTGTCCACCCAGGCCCTCTGTATTCCAGCAGCCTATCATCTTCCTTGGCGCTGATGTCACTCATCCTCCAGCAGGAGATGGGAAGAAACCATCCATCGCAGCGGTGAGTCTGCCACTCTGTGTCCAACTGCACCGTGTGTTGTTGAACTGACATCAACCATGTTGGCGCCTCTGTTTCTAGTTCAACATGTCTGCACCTGAACTGTTGCGTAAAAGCTCAGGAAAACCAGAAATGTTGCTTGTCCACAGCAGTAGAGTTGATCTGTTCATGTTCCCTGATGTCCAACTTGTTCCTCTACAGGTGGTGGGCAGCATGGACGCCCACCCTAGCAGGTACTGTGCAACGGTGCGGGTCCAGAGGCCCAGACAGGAAGTCATCCAGGACTTGTCATCCATGGTGCGAGAGCTATTGATCCAGTTCTACAAATCCACCCGCTACAAGCCAACAAGAATAATCTTTTATAGGGATGGGGTGTCTGAGGGCCAGTTCAGACAGGTACAACCGATCACTCTCTCCAGACGTTTGATGGTTTTTATCTGTATGGAGTGAAGCTGTTTTACAAAAACAAGTGTCGTTGTGCAGTGTCTACATCATCACGTGGCAGGTTGTCTTCATGCTCCTCACCTGAAATGATTTCATATTTCAGAGTTGATCCACTCGTCTGTTCTTCTGTGTAGGTGCTGTACTACGAGCTGCTGGCTATCAGGGAGGCTTGCATCAGTCTGGAGAAGGAATACCAGCCTGGGATTACTTACATTGTTGTTCAGAAACGGCATCACACACGCCTCTTCTGTGCAGATCGCAATGACCGGGTGGGTGTCACGTCATTTCTATCAGTAACACTTGACTTAACAGGAGACAAACAGGAAAGGAGATATTAAGGAGTCTTTGTTTTACCTGAATTTCTGCCTGTTAAGACAGTTTAATGTAGTCTGACACCTGTTTCTTGAAATACAATCTCCCGGCAGGATGGAAGAAGCGGAAACATTCCTGCAGGAACAACCGTGGACACAGACATCACACACCCGTACGAGTTTGACTTTTACCTCTGCAGTCACACTGGAATCCAGGTACGCAGCTTTAAAAGAACCATGTGTTGCTCCCTGTTATTACTCTAATTCCCCCTTAAAACTCACGACAACTATGAAAGGTAATTGGTTTATAAAGTTTCATTAATTGTTGCTGTGATTTGATAATAATGATTTCAGACATGGATAAAGAAAAACCTTAACTTGATTTTCTGGAACCTCATGACCTGAAACAACATATCGATCAATTTCATTGGTGTTTTAAGACACATTTATTTATTTGCCTTTATTTGCAGAGGCAAAAAAATATTGGCATTAATTCATGGAATAACTTTTAACCCTTGATGCATTTTATTTCTCTGACTCACCAGCTCAGTTAAAACAGGCTTATGGGTATTCTTCCGTTCCATAGACGGTGATTTATTTCACAGGTTACCTGATTTAAGGCTTCAGCTTCCATACTCTCATGGCCTTGAGTAGCTGTGATGCTCAGCCAGTGCATCATGTGTTGAAAAAGTGTGGAAAAGTTCTATTTCCAGTAGATTTGCCTGCAGCCACATCACGCATGGCCACTGAGTGAATTCAACCTGTAACTCGTTACACTCTCTCCCCACTTCCTTTTAATTTTAGCTGCCGATTGTTTGTCCTCTCTCCATGGAACTGCTTTCCCTCGGGTGCCATTAACTCTCTTTCCGTCCCCTCAGGGTACGAGCCGGCCTTCTCACTACCACGTGCTGTGGGATGACAACTGTTTCACTGCCGACGAGTTCCAGCTCCTCACCTACCAGCTGTGCCACACTTACGTACGCTGCACGCGCTCCGTCTCCATCCCAGCACCGGCCTACTACGCCCACCTTGTGGCCTTCCGCGCTCGCTACCATCTGGTCGACAAAGAACACGACAGGTAGGGAGAAGTCCTTTAATTCAATGTGTTTATAGTGTGAAACTCGTAAGAACCCTTCTTAAATGAACATTACAAATGCAGACCTGGCTAAGTGACAGTAACCTACGTCCTGATCATGTAACTCATGGTTATTTATCTCCGCCTCCATGCGCAATTTGTCTCGGCAGTGCGGAGGGCAGCCACATCTCAGGGCAGAGCAACGGCAGGGACCCCCAAGCGCTGGCCAAGGCCGTTCAGATCCATCATGACACACTGAGGACCATGTACTTTGCCTGACCAGCCCTCCACATCCCTCCATCTTTACCAGCCGGTCTTAGTGTCCCACCTTCCATCAGCTGCTTCAACTGCAGAGCGACACCATGCTGGTGCAGCACTGGAACATGGCGGCGACAGTGGCGACAGCGTGCTTCATAAAGATGTCATACGCCAGTGAGGAATGCATCTCGGTCATGCAGTTTGAAACCAGCCAGTTGTTTCTGTGTTTCTGCTCAGGCATCTCTTCCTCCTCCTTGCCTGCTGTATTTTAATCATCATGCATTCTTTTCTCTTTTTTTAAAAAACGAATTGTTAATGCTTAAGTCATATCGTCGCCTTCCAGATTTTACAGCAGCTTTTTTGTGTGTTTTGGATACAAAAAAAAAACGAAACAAAGCATGGCAAGGTAGCGGCGATTTCAAAACAGCTGATTTTTGTTACTCGGTGGCCTCGAAGCAAAGCTTGGCATTGCTGGTTTATGTCGTACAAGGCTTTACATGTTTCTCTGTGCACCGTCTGATTCGTCAAGCAAATTGGTTATTGCCATGGCAACAAGGTAGTTGAGTATACTCGTGCTACAGTGCTCAGTTTTTCCTGAGAAGTCTGCCTTAATATTTACTCTCCCTTTAAGTCGGTGGTTACTCTACCAACACAGACACTGAATGAAATCTTCATTTATTCTTTTTTTTAAAGACAAAGCCACTTACAGCCATTTTTAAGGCATTTCGTGCCTTACTGTGAGGAGAGGATTGTTGGAGTACAACGCCACGGCTACCAAACCCTTTTAAAACTCTCTTACTTGTAGTTCAGCTTCTTACCGAGTCGCGCGTTTTTATTCGTCTTAATACTCGTGAGTTTTGTTTTTCTTTTCTTTTTAACTTAAAATAACGTGATTTTTTTTTCTTTTTTCCCAGCAATAGAGAAGAGTGAACAGTTTGCATCTTGTGAAGACCACATGCCTTTTTTGTAGTTTTTACATGAAGAGCTGACCGGTCTAGTTGTCAGAGAGCCTCTGAGTGCAATAAGGTGTGGGTGCTGCGAGCAGGGCGGGTGCTGAATGTCGTCCCTCCAGCAACGAGGGCGGGTTGGAGTCAGTTTGGGCAGGTGACAATGAACTTGGATCCAGGAATGTACAGTATTTAACAGTCTAATGATCAAGCAGGACCAATGCTGCAGACATGGTCCGAAGGTGTTTAGAGAGATTACAACCAAGTGCCTGATATTCTGGAGAGAGAAACGCTGGCAGGAAGCAGTTTTGTTTTTTTTAATAATAGTTCGTTGGTCTGGGGGGGGGCTTCTCTTGGTGTATTGAGCGAAGAAAATCACTGTCGAGACGACACGAGAGGCTGGATATGCACAGTTGTCACGAGCAGGTCAAGTGTGCACGATGGTTTCTGATGTTTGTTCTCTCCATCATTTCTGGATTCCCACCTCAAAAATGATTCGGCCTGCACTGTTCAAAAGAAATAAAAGCAGACTTTTATAAGGACGCTGCTGTTTCTGCCAGCGTCACACAATAATGTTTCTAATATATAAGTTAAATCTACTTTTTCTTCTAATAACAGAATAAAATGAGAAACATTTACTTGGGCTTTATAAGTTTCTGGATAATTTTTTTTTCTTTTTTTCCAGTCTTGGTCCACACATTAATCTGTCTCCCACACTCACACCTGCCTCCCCAAAAATGTGATTTTTGAAACCAAATGGCGACTAAGACACATTTGTTGCTTGATAACAAGATCACCTGTTTGTTAGGAGGGAAAAAAAAAATCCCCGAAACCTGTTTGTCTCTTCAACAGATGATTTTACTTTGTTATGATTCACAAAATTATTATTATTATTTTTTTAAACGGCAAGAAATTCTGATTTGAAAAACAAAGTCGGAGAAAACAAAACAAAAGATGACCCACTGTCAAGCTCTCGGGGCTTCGGTCCGATGCTGTGAAACAGAGCAGCTTCCCAGCAGCCTGGAGACGACACGCAGCCGCTGCTTTTCTAGTCCAGGTCTTTAACTCCAAGTTGTGTCGCACTTGAGAAAACAGTGTCAATATGCAATAAGGCAAATATTGTCTGTCTGCTCCATTTATACACAAAGATGATTTACTAGTCAAGAATAAAACTCAGAGATGTACCTTATCAGCATAGCTCTACTGCTCATCGATCCCTTCTGATGCCAGACTGGTCAGCGCGTCTCTGGACTCTGACGTGGCCTTGACCGAACCGATGTGCCTGGCCGGCGTGAGGGGCGGGGCTGAACGACTGTTGAGACGTACAGCATTGCACTGACGGTCTATTTCCTGCAAACTGTGCTAGCCTCATTGAGCTGCTAAGAAAGAAAGCAATTATTTAATATTTCATGAAATACAAATATATATAGACTGTATGTTATCAGAGAGGCTGAGAGATGACGCTATTTTACTGCACTTAAGAAGCATGTTTCACGTCTGAGCCAAGATTAGGAGGTGGGCATTAGATTCATTGAGAGAGCAGACTTGGTGGCACACTCAGTCTGTCGCCCTGTCTGCTTGATGTTGCGTTGATGTCTCCGATGGTCCAGCCTTTGCTTGTCCTTGAGTTAGCGACGGGCGTGTTCAGCATTGTTTGCTTTGTCTGTATTGAGCCGTACGGGAGGAATTCCGTGTCCACCTGGGATACGTACCTGTCGGTCGGGCTTTGTGTCCCACAACGCTGGACATAAGATGCCTTTTCCCTCCCGTCTTCATATGAAACAAAGCAGAGAGGAGATGTGGAAATGCACGCACCACGGATTCATAGTAGCTGTCGTGATATAAACATTTAAGAGCTCTAGTGGTCTGTTATCATTTTCCAAATTTGATGATGCAATGCTCGTGAAAAGTAGAACTTTGCTGTCCCGGACCTGCTGCACGGAGACATTTTGGGTTTGTTTTGTCGTCAAGTGATGAGATGAAGCCTCCCTTTTGGTTTTGAATTGAACTTTATTGTCTCAAAAGCCCGTGAAGTGAGTAAATCGGATTTCATTCACACGAGGAGGGTTGAGAGGTCATCCTCGGACTGATGGCTCCTTTACAGACTGTGCCTTTACTGATGGTGCTGAAAAACAAGTAAATCATGGAGATCTTAACGTTAAGTACAGTGAAAAGTATGTGTATGTGTATGCATACATATATGCAGTATATATGTATGTATGTATATATTCATTCTCCATGATGATACTGTAAGGTGTGATTGTGCGTGTTTATATATGGCTTATTTGTGTGTGTGTGCGTGCGTGTGTTTTTCTGACATATGCCAAGTACACACAGTATGCAGAATTGATCCATTTGAGCTGACAGGACCAAAAGACCTGTGGGGATCTGTTCAGTAGGCGGCCACTCTCAAGCACAACCCAGACATTTCTTACAAAAAACAACAGCAACAAAAAGCTAGGGAAGCCCTTCTGAAACAAGTAGCTAAACATACTGTAGCATCATTCTTTGGGCTGTATTTCTCTGTATCACCTCTTACTGCCTGTAAACACTTTCTTCCATCACTCTTGATCGTTCCTTCTTAAAGCGATACTTCACCTGAAAATAATTTGTCTTTCAATGAGTCACCTTGCCACCACTCAACCTGACTAAGATGTTCATTTTTTTGTCGTCGTCCCCCCCCCCCCCCCTCCTGCATGACTTCTGGGGGACTCCAGAAGCCAGAAAACATCAGTCACATATTAGAACTGTTGTTAGACAAAGAGAAACATCTCTGTGGGGTTAAGACGTCTGACGGTGGGTCGTTGAAAGGCAAATCAAACGTCTTTGGGTGTAATCTCCTCGTGGACAGCAATAATGAAGTAATGGTAAAGGTTCTGTGCAATCACTTTGTCTGATGCGCTCTCTTTCATGTTCTCTTTTCCGATGTGAAGTGTAGACGTTTACAGTTGTGGGACGGTGCCGTCGTCTCATCACTAGAGCCTTTCTTCCGTGAGAGGGGATTCCCAACATAAACAAATCGCACCTCTGTCGTTGGCTGCATGTCACGCTCACAAAGAAGAATGATGTTTGGGTTTCAGTCTGTTCATGTGCTTGTTTGGTTTTTACCTGATTATGAGAGTGTGTCACTTTTAGAAGTAAAGTTGTTTGTTTTGTTGTTGTTTTTTTGTGTTGTTTTTTTTTGTCTTAACACCTACTTGATCATGGTCCTAAATTAAGCGTTTTATCGGGTTATCATATTTAATTTTTGAATAAATACTATGTTTAAAAACTGTCGTTGTTGTGATATGTTACAAGGAAAATAGAAGATCTGAGTCGTGAAGTTTGTTCTGTGGAAACTGAACTTGGAAAAGCAGCAACTTCTCCAGCGGGAAACGACAAAAAGGGAATTTACAGTATTTGCTGTAACTTGGGCCCTATTTTCTCTGTTTTGGGGACTAAAACTTTTGGTGACGTCACTAATGGTGGCATCTTGAGCAGTGTCTTCATGAAACAGTCAGGAGCACCACAGAAATCATCTTTAATGTTAAGTACATAAAGCAGTGAAAAGAGCGACTGTATATTCAGAATTTTATCATATTTTTATGTAGGATTTATCAGGGCCTGGATGCTGCGGATGTTAACACGACCCTGCAGCATCGTGCTGACATCGGGGGCGGTGCCTCTGGATGAGTAGACCCGAGGTGGTGGTTCCGATTTTTAAGAAGGGGGGGGGGGGGGGGTCAGAGGGTGTGTTCCAGCTACTGTGGGATCCCAATCCTCAGCCTTCCTGGTAAGGTCTACACGGGGGTTCTGGAGAGGAAGGTGCGTTGGATAGTCGATACTCGGATCCAGGAAGAGTAGTGTAGTTTTTGTCCTGGTCGTGGAACTGTGGACCAGCTCTCAACTCTCAGCAGGGTCCTTGAGGTTACATGGGAGTTTGCCCAACCAGTCTCCCGTGGGCGGTGCTCCGGGAGTATGAGGTATCGGAGCACCTGATTCGGGCAATTTGCTCCCGATATGACTGGCACCAGAGCTTGGTCCACATTGCTGGCAGTAAGTCGGACTCACTCCCAGTGAAGGTTTGACTCCGCCAGGGCTGCCCTTTGTCACCGATTCTGTTCATAACTTTTAAGGACAAAATCTTCAGGCACAGCCAGGGTGTTTAGGGGATCCGGTTTGGTGGCTGCAGGATTGGGTGAGAAGCTCCACTATCTGGGAGGAGCCCGGAGTACAGAAGCTGTTCCTCCACATCAAGAGGAGTCAGATGAGGTGGCTCGGGCATCTGATCAGGATGCCTCCCTGGGGAGGTGTTCAGGGCACGTCCAAACGGTAGGAGGCCTCGGGGAAGACCCAGGACACGTCGGAGAGACTGTCTCACAACCGGCCTGGGAACTTCTCGGGATCCCCCGTGAGAAGCTGGACAAAGTAGCTGGGGAGAGGGGAGTCTGGGTCTCTCTGCTTCGGCTGCTGCTCCCGCGACCCCGGCCCCGCATAAGCAGAGGGGATTGAATCCGCATAAAACGTAGTAGCACCTTCATTGTCCGGGGTTTGTGTTTGTTTTTGTCTGTTTTTTTACATTCTGGGAAGGTGCAAGAAAAATTGAGGTTAAAATATCCGTAATTACAAGAACAAAAAAAAAAATCCTGTGGATTTTTTCAATACTAATTTCATTGTTAGAAATAAATAAAATGCCAGCGTCTCAGTTTTTGTTTTTGACCTTTATTTATTCAGGAAGGTTTTATATGAGGAGAGTCAACCCTCTGTGCTCTTAAGGCACCACGACTCCTCAATGAGTGACATCTGCACCCGAGTGAATATTCATGTAGAGCTCACGGATATTAAGACGTATATGAACATGCAATTCTACCTGCTGTAGGGAACAAGGTGTTATAAATGGTCGCTGAGCTCGCTGACTTCACATAGGTGACGGACGTCATAAAGCCCTTTTATCCGAGTGTATCCACCTGCAGGAGCACTGAGTTCATTATTCCTGTCCGGAAATGACCATGGACAGTTATTAGTCTGTAGGCTGCAGTCCTCCATGAGGTCCCTTCACACCAGGGGGAACATACTTTATACTGTTACTGTTTACACTTCTGTCTATAACTTCCAGTTTGATCAGCGGAGGACAGGATCGTCTTATTGCTTATCTACCCTGCTTTTTAATAGCCTCGCGCTATAAAACCGTCAAGTTTGATTAAATCGAGTCAAAGGCAGACAGCTGTTACACTTTTACTCAACCAGGACGCTGCGCGTCTGCGACGATGCTCTACAACGCACAAGAAGACCAAGTTCACCACAGGTGGACCACAGGCGAACAAATGTTGTGGACGTGTCTGTTAAACCAGCTGCTCCCAAACCCAGAACCTACTAGGATCCCTCAAATTGCAGCAGTACCCGCAGGAGATGGCTTATCACCAGTTAACACTGCCATAGTGTTTGTAATGACAAGAAGCTGGCTCGCAATTCTCAGAACGGAAATCAAGAGGAAAGGACATAAATGGAAGAACCTTTGATAAAGAAGATGTCGACCTTGCCGACTTTTAACGCTTAACAATTAATCACGTTCACAACTGCTGTGGGTTCAGATCTACAATGGCAGTAATGGGATCATGAAGATACTCATGGTCATCAATCGGTTTATTCTACCAAGTATGAGATCTAAATGCACCAACATCCCTTACGTTACAACTTTGCCACTCAGCAAAACTATAAAATGCTGTTTCTTGAAAATTGGGATTGAATGAGCGCTAAAAGACGATGGAAGAAACTGGCAGAAGCTTTCATCTCATGCTGGCTGGATCACTACGACGGACTGTTCAGAGGTCTGTTCAAAACAGATTGGTGGTTTTGGCCGATCCACGATGCTGCAGCCGAGGTTTTAACACGAACCAAGAATGCATAAAATTCCAGTTTTCAGGACCTTTCACGAACTACCAGTTTCTGAGAGATTTCTGCTACTTATCCATGAATCCCTGAATGACTGAGGTTCAAAATACTCATGCTCTTCCTGCTGGTTTGGGATTCCCGGCAGTCTCCAGGGTTAAGTTTTACCTGGGGAAGCTGCCTTTATGTCTGCGTGCCGGCCAAATGTGTGATAAACATCCACAACACCTGACACCGTCAGTCCTGAGCACCTTGAAATCTAAACGGAAGTTTTTCCTTTTCCAATTTATTCTATGCATATTTTATTTTATTTTTGCCTCAAAACGTACTTCACAAGACATCCTCAAAACTTCCCGGGAGGTACTGCTTCCTTACAGAGCTCGGTCCGAGGGGTGATGTCAGTGCGGGGGTCCTCCACACCCCAGGATGTGCAGCTTCGCCATGATGCTCTTGAAGCAGTGATTCAACATGCTCCTGACAGCTGCCGAGGAGAAATAGAAGATAAATGGATCCAGGCAGGCGTTGAGGGTGCTCGAGAGCAGCGCCACGTCCCTCCACCACTCACTCTCCTCACGTATGAACCCCACCACGTGCGAGGCATTATAAGGCCCGAAGCAGACGGCGAATACTATCAGGGTGCCGAGGGCCAGACCGATAGCGCGGAGCCTCCGGCGCCTGCTGATGTTGGGGAGACGGGACAGGATGAGGATGAAGTTGACGTAGCAGAAGCAGCAAATGCAGAGGGGGATGCAGAAGAGAACCAGGAAGAGCTCCAGTCGCACCGGCAGCACGATTTTAAGCTCAGCCTCAGTGAAATTCAAGTAACAGGTAGGGGGAGGAGGGCAGGAGGTATTACTGTCTGCACTGTTTCTCCACTGAGCGTAGGGCATGATGTAGACGATGCTGAGGTTCAGAGAGGTCACCACCCAGAATATGACACAGGCCAACACGGCGTAGCGAGGCCTGCGACACAGGGCGTACCTGAGGGGGTAGGCCACGCCCAGGTAGCGCTCCACGCCGACAGCTGTGAGGAGCAGAGTGCTGTTGTAGATGGTGACATAGAACATGAAGCCAGTGAAGGGACACAGAGGGTAGGGTAACATCCAGGCCATGTTGTCAAACGCCTCCTTCATCTTGAAGGGCAGGAAGGTGAGGAAGATGAGGTCAGAGATGGTGAGGTTGAGGAGGAGGATGTCTATCGGGGCCGCCCGGCGTCGCACCTTATGACAGAAGGTGCATAATGCCAAGATGTTGGCTGGGACCCCCATCAGGAAGGTGAAGATGTAGACGGACATCAAAAGTTGCAGCATGGTGCACCAATTCTCCCAGCCGCTGGACGACAGAAACATCAGTCATGATTTAATTCCCACATTAAACACATTTCAAGGACCGCCTTTTTTCATCTGTGCAAAATCTCAAAAATATTCTGAAAGATTCATTCCGTCTCAAGGTGACGGCGACAAACTAGCAACCACGCTTTTGTTACTTCCAGGCTGGACTGCTGCAGTTCTTTATTATCAGGCTGCAAGACTTCAAGACTGCAGCGGGGCCAGCTACTGAAACAATACAAGCATATGCTTCAAAAATTAAGACTATGCTTGTATTGTTTCAGTAGCTTTACAAGACGTCAGAGGCGACAAAATTATTACAAAATCGCATCGATCATTTTAATCGTGAGTTAAACATTGCATTTTACTAGTTGCTGCTCAGGAGGGTTTGAGGAAATCAGCATTATTAAGTGTTTAAATTCAATGATTAGTTCTGTCGCTCAGTGTGACTCAGAGCTGAAGCAGATCATTTTCTCATTTTTCTCAACAGCAGATGTTTTATATTTTTACAGGTTTCTGGACAACAAAGGAGAAATAACCTTCATTAAATGCACTTGGACCAAGTGCTTGCTTTGGGGATTTTCTTGAGTTGTGCTGACTACAGAAAAAACAAAACAAAAACCCGACTTACCTCTGTCAAACTTGAAAATTCTCCATCACCGTCCCGTCTGACGCTCCGGCACGCTTCTCCTCCTGGAGGCAAACTGATCAGATCACAAGGGTGCACTTAATAAGCAGGTCCTCCTGAGTATCTGCAGGCTCGCCTTCAGACGTGGAAATTTAATAAGCCTCTGGACATGATCTTTGTTCTCCACAACTCTGCAAACATCATCACCCAGCAACCGCACCGACGCGCCGTGTAAGTTACCTGGAAGTGTTGTAACAGGTCTTTGTATCGAAGGCTTTGATGGTGACGAAGAGAAAGAATGATGATAATTTAATTACGACACCAAATGACAGAAGGTGGAGCTTTTATTGAGCTGCAGCATCCAACAGGGGGCAGCGCACATTGTCCATGATTGCACACTCACTCTAGGTTTCCCTTGATAAACTTAAATAGACCTTTATTCTATGTGACAGCAATGCTGGAGGACTGATGGAAGGGAAAGCAACACCTTCTTCAGTGGGTGTAATTTACAGCAGAGAATCTATGTATGTAATCTAGATATGGAGCCTATATAACCAACATGATTAGGACATATGGTGGAAATATTGTAATTATACTCTGCACGACTATTAAATATAAAACGAGCACTTCTAACGACCAGGAAAGTTTTGAAATTGCTTGATTGAAGAGTCAGTAGTTTTTAACATGTCAACCAAACTCATACAAATAACAGATGTTTTAAAGAATATTACATTCACCGTACAACAGCATGAGCTCCATCTGTGCTCCTATCCCAGGTGTCTTCACCCTGGACGGGTCTCCAGTCCATCACAGGGCCAACACATAGAGACAGACAACCATTCACACCTACGGTCAATTTAGAGTATCAATCAGCCTCGTCCCCTCTTGATGTCTTTGGACTGTGGGAGGAAGCTGGAGTACCAGAGAGAACCCACACAGGAACAGGGAGAACATGCAGACTCCACACAGAAAGATCCCGTGCTGGAGCTGGGACTCGAACCCGGAACCTTCTTGCTGTGAGGCGACAGTGCTGACCACTGCACCACCATGCAGCCCAGCAACCAACACATTCAGCAGCATAGCTGTTATTCTTCTACACGTTTGTTGAAATAATGAAACCTGATTATTTGTATCAGACTTTTTGCTAAAATTTCATGTATGAAATCAAGTGTGTTCAATGCCTTGGTGATGTCACGCCACCTGCAGAGCATGAATTACTATAAAACCCTTGCCAGTGGGTGCTGTTGGGATGTGTAGTCATAAAACATGATCGCTCTCTCAGCTGTGGAAGCCCAAAAATGATGAGTCTCACAACACGAGGCCTCAATCAAAGTCTATGTCACTGTTTTTTTTCTTGAAGTTATCGGCTCAAACACATCACTCATCATCATGTTTAATTGAAGAGCTTCCTGTGGGTTTGTGTGTGAGGGCATTAACCTTGCAGATATTTAAATGGTCTTTCTTTCTACGGACATAACACTATACACAGGGTGGACATGTCTTACTTTATTTTGAAGGTCATTTCACAACATTTTACAAAGTAAAATCAGATGTAGGAATTATGGATCAGTACATCAGGTTTTTTGCATGTATTTTTGCCATCAGATGGAACATGTGTTTATGACGTGTGGAGTCATGGCGCTGGGCGTTCTGCGAGTTTCCATTTACAAGATTGAGAATACCATGGGGGGGGGGGGGGGGTCATTGTGAAGACAGTAAACACGGGCGCGTTTGAAGGTAACCTGTCTGCTCCTAGACCCGTTTCACAGTTATGATGCAAAAACACGATTGTAACGAGCAATAATGATAAAAATAATAACCATCTGATCAGGAGCCTGACGTAGAAGAAAGTTGTTCCGGTATAAAGTATAAAGAACTGTTAGTAAGTCAGGTGACGAAACATAAATTGCAACAAAAGCCACTCACTATTCATGCTAAGTACCCCCCCCCCCAGGCTTTTAACACATTTTGATATTTTACTATAACATTAATCACATATGATCACCTTCTTAAAATAATCAAAAGTCATTAAAGTCATATATAATAAAGTCATTTCTTCACATTTTTCAGAAAACACAAAAAACAGGAGACAAAACATCATAAGGAGCTGTTTTAGCCCAGAAAAATTGTCTTCGGCAATTATTTTAAGAAGGTGACGGTATCAAATAAACTTTCTCTCAGAAACGTTTCTGTTGTGCGTTTGATGTGTCAGAAATGCCGACTCAGCCAATGTCTTGTTGAAAACACAAAACACTTTCTAAACAATATAAAGTATTTAAAATCATTCCCATGTGCATGTTAGTAGCAGTATCTGACAGCAGATGGAGCCATGTATGGCCAAAACAATCTGATGGGAACCTCTGCTCCACGTTCCAGAGACTGTTTGAAAAGCAAAGTCTTGTCAAACCTTCAGATCCATCAAGAATACAACACTGAGTTCAAAACAGAGTTTTTAAGTCTGCTAATAGTTTTAGTAGCTTGAATGATTCGCAGGAACAACACTGACTATATTTCACATTTAGATTTATACGACGGAAAAAATAAGTATATTTACTCTTACTGTTACTCTAACCTGCGTCTACCCTTAGTCCTAGTCTTGTACAGATTTCATTTAGCAAATTTATCTATTAAATTTGTTTTATTCATCATTAGATTGGAACCTCTGAACGCTTTTCACATTTGTTTGGATTTCATGTTTTTATGTATTGTCCGTGGGAGTCTCTGTGCAAACAGGTCCACAAACAAACAAATAAAGTAATCTGAAGTGAAATGCCCTTTTCAAATGTCCTCTCTTTCCCCAAATGTCCTCATTGCGATGGTTTACACAGGTCTCCCCCCACGGTGACATCTTGACTTACGTTGGTCTTGTCTACCGCAGCCGGGCTTTTCTCAGATACTGTTGGCGGTGCCCTGACATTTACAACGTCATTGGGAGTAGTACACTGATGACGGAGCCCCTCAATCCTACTGAACTGGCTTTGACGTCCACACATTCTTCCCATGATTCCCCTTGACATGGCTGGCGACAGCATTAGCATAACCACAGGCTCCAGGAAAACATTACAGGAGCTCGTCAGCATAGCGTATGTTCTCCATTCGACATTTTTCTCCAACACAAAACCCACAATGTGCGAGGTGTTGTAGGGAGCGTAGCACACCACAAAAACCGCCAGTGTGGACAAGGCAACAGTTAGAACACGTCTTTTCCCCATAGGGCGCAAATTGGAGCGCCACACTAATGAAACACAACGCAACGTGCAAAAGGACGTCACGATCAGAGGCAAAATAAACAGAACGATGGCCATCTCCAGGCGCAATGGCAGCAGAATGGCCAGCTGGGAAGTGTTGAAGTGATCATAGCAAGCTGAGCTATCGTCCTGGATGGAGACAAAGTTGGCCCCTCCTTCAGCCATCAGGCCAATGCTGATGTGGAGCAGCACCAAGACCCACAGAGCAGCACTGATGAAGCAGGAGATTCTGGCACAGCGGTATCGCTTATAAATAATGGGGAATGCGATGCTGAGGTACCGCCCGACTGTCACGGCGGTGATGAAGAGGCAGCTGCCGTAGAGCGAGGAGAAAAGGAAGAAGCTGTAAATGGGACAGACGGGTCCTGGTAGCCTCCAGTCCTGCAGCAACGTCTCCAGGGCCTTGACAGGCAGCCAGGCTACGAGCAGAAGGTTGGCAAGGCACAGGTTGAGGGCGTAGACCACATTGGGTGTGGCGCCACGCTTGCGAGCCTTACGGACGTACACGAAAAGAACCAGTAGGTTGGCAGGGAAGCCCAGCAGGAAGGTGAAGGAGTAGATGGAGAGAGCAAAACAATCCTTGACAGCCACGTGCATCTCTTCAGTTACACTTCGACACATTGCAAGCCTGGCAAAAAGATTCGTCTGTATATCATGATTCATGGAAAACACAAATACTGACAGAAAACTCTTGAAAAACTGTCCATTTGCTTCAACGCTGCTTTCCAAGCTGCTGCTGAGTGACCTCCCTCATGCGTGGACTCAATTGGACATAGAAACACAGGTAGCACAAGTGAAAGCAGAAAAACAAAAGAGGCGGTGGCCACGAGGGGGGCGAGGTGCATACGATATCATGACATAGATGCAGATAAGAAGACGCATCCAGTCATGCAGAAGCAGCGGGCGTTTAGCAGGCACCAGGCTGCTGCCATAATAGCCCTCTCAGAGGAGGGCAACAGACAGGTAGCATCTGGGCCCTGAGGTGAAATGATTCAGAATAATCAGTATCAAGCAGCATATGGCCGTCCCTGACAAGCTCTGGCAGTCTAAATGAGCTGCAGGGCCTCGCGGGGAAGTCATAAAAGTACTGATGGTCAATGCGATGGAGAGATCTTTGGGATACATGACATGGCTTGAAGGTGCTATTTGTGATAGTGCTCCTTTAAGTGTGTGTGTGTGTGTGTGTGTGTGTGTGTGTGTGTGTGTGTGTGTGTAAGTGTGAGAAAAGAGCACGATCGTGCAAAAGGCTTTCACTGAGGTAAATGGAGCAGAAATGTGTGTTGTGGACTTGTAGAGGCATTTTATTAGAACAGAAAAACAGATACCAAGAAATGTTTTCCGAAGAAGAAGAGCTGCAGTCAGGAGTGCTGCGAGCTGCTTGATGAGTCTATTGACCCATTGCTCAGAACAAATGTATGTTAGCATGTGATGTCACAGAATAAATGTTTGCTAAGTAGTGATCCTATATTAGCCAATTTATCATCTAACGTGAGCACACCTTTCATCAAGCTCTCGCTGTTTCTTTCTTTAGGGGGCCTCGGAGGGCTCCAGTGGTGGGACACTAGTAATCATGATTTGGCGCGAAAAAACCCCCGACTTGTTTGACTTTGTTAAAACATTGTTTTAGTCTTAAAGTGGCCCAACATCTCTTCTTTGTATTGAACCAGCCAATGCGCCCACTTTCAGTCTCTGGTGTATTTATACATATTTATGTAATCACTCGGGGCTGATTGTCTTTGCTGACTGCTGATTTGCATGAGCCTTCTGATGACAATAATTGTTACTTACAATGTGCTTTTCAAGGTCATTTACAAGAGAGAAAAACGAAACAAGAAATTGGAAAGAAAAAAACAACATCAAACAAAAACAGAAAGGTCAGCAGAGGTTCCTAAATTGAACGCATGTCAATGATCGTACGACTGTCTTTCAGAGCAAATCCAGGTTGTGGTCATTTGCATATCACTTCCATTCTCAAGCCTCATAAAAATGCACCAACACACATCCGTTTAAAGATATTACAACCAGAGATTTATTATCTGAGGGATCTTGTCTAGAGCCCGCTTGCCAGATATTTTTTATCTAATACATATATTCCACGTGAGTCAAAGTTCACCTTGTTATCACTCTCTTCATGCTCCAAACAGCATGAGTTGGTCAAACAATACAACATGTTTAAACAAAGCCATTAAAGGTAATGGCCGATAAAAGTCATGACTTTTCCCCTCTCAATTTTGTATTCAATTGCTTGGTTCTTAAAATTAGGCCGAACGTCCCTCAGTGGAAGATGAAGATTCTATATTATACTGTCAATGCTGTTGCTGTGATGCAGGAATTCAAAGGTGAGACCAGCAGGCACAGCTCAAGATACATCACTTCCACACCAGTTATTTAGGATTTGTTAAAGGTTTATACGATCATTAATAGAGTTGGTGTTAATGATTGACAAACTATTTAGTTGTACATTTTACTTGTATGCCTTTATGTAACTTCAGGGGCAGACATATTTGAAGGACAAATACAAACACATTTATAGATTCATGTATACGTACACACAGAGACACACACACACACACACACACACACACACACACAGACACACACACAGACACACACACACGATAGACAGCTTCATTCCTTGCTTCATTTGACAGGTCGCGCAGGGACAATGGAGGGACGGGGCCAGGTGTTGTGTGATGATGTCACAGAGCAGCAAAACTATCCAGAATCCTGACTATGATCTCAATCAGGATGTTTGTCTCAGAAATCTAACCCTATCACAAAGTTGTCCTTTCACGATGGAATCTACTAGATAAACTTTCAGCAACTGAAATTAAGAACTGAAACAGATAAATACAAACTGTTGATTTATTCTGGCCAAAATCCATCCATTTTCTACCGCTTATCTTGTAATGGTCAGGGCTGGAGCCTATCCCAGCTGCCTAAGGGTGAGAGGCAGGGTTCACCCTGGACAGGTCACCAGTCCATCACAGGCCCAACACATAGAGACAGACAACCATTCACACTCACAGACACACCTACAGTCAATTTAGAGTATCAATCAGCCTCATCCTCTCTTGATGTCTTTGGACTGTGGGAGGAAGCTGGAGTACCAGAGAGAACCCACACAGGAACCGGGAGAACATGGAGACTCCACACAGAAAGATCCTGTGCTGGAGCCAGGACTAGAACCTGGAACCTTCTTGCTGTGAGGCCACAGTGCTGACCACTGCACCACCGTGCCGCCCTCAGGCCAAAATAAAACTATGCAATCCTTTTTTTAAAAGATTAATTCCTGTTCAACCAGTGCCATAGCCGCACCCCTTCCCTGTTTTGCCAGGGCTGTAGCCGCACCCCTTCCCTGTTTTGCCAGGGCTGTAGCCACACCCCTTCCCTGTTTTGCCAGGGCTGTAGCCGCACCCCTTCCCTGTTTTGCCAGGGCTGTAGCCACACCCCTTCCCTGTTCCACCAGTGCCATAGCCACACACCTTCCCTGTTCTGCCAGGGCTATGGCCAAATCCCTTCCCTGTTCCACCAGCGCCATAGCCACACACCTTCCCTGTTCTACCATGGCTGTAGCCACACCTTCCCTGTTCCACCATGGCTGTAGCTACACACCTTGCCTGTTCTGCCAGGGCCATAGCCATCCTCATTACCTGTCTCAACTGGGCAGCAGCCATCACCAGTCCCTGTTACCACTGAGCTGCTGCCTCCTCCCATGGCACGGTGGTGCTGCAATAATCCAAGCTAATCAGTGCCTGTCCTCCAGAGCGCCCCCAAGCCCTCAGAGCCAGAACTGCAGCCCCACAATCTACAGAGCCCATTCTGCTGCAGTATCCATGTCATCAGAGCCCCTGCAGCTGCTCAGGTCATCACATCTGCCTTGGTTCCATCCTTAAGAGCAGCTTCAAGCACTCAGACCTGAAGTCTCCCTTTTGCTGGGCTGTCAGTCCAAGCCCCTACCGACAGTATTCCCTCCTGGGTCTCCTAAGACAAGCTCATCCAACATCTGCATCGGGATCCTTTAAGACACAGACTCAAAGGTTCTGACATGTCATCACACCACCCATGGCCCCGCCCCTCAAACAAGAGGAACTACACTCGTCTATTTAATCTGTTATGCTAACTATTGCTAAATGCATTTTAAGGATGTATAGAATGTCTGCAGGATTGACACCACAAAACCTAAAATCAAAACAAATGAAGCATTCCCAAAAAATAATCCACTCCCCAAAAATACTTCCTTTAATCCTACTGAGCCAGCAGCTGCAGGTTGCTCCTCCCACTGGAGTTCATTAGTGGGACCACCTGTGCTGGGGTTATGTCAGTGAGGGACGCCGATGCGAGGCGGGTACGGGTGTTCATGGTACGCTGCTCCAGGGACAGAGCTTCCTCTTTCCTGGCAAGATCCAGCAACATGTGATTGTGATGGAGCTTCATCCTCTGTAACGAGTGTCTGTGTGATGAAAGTGGAGAAAAGAGAAATTTATCATCCTTGTTTTTACTTAATGCAGTAAAAATATCTATGTGTGTGCATGTTGTTTAATGAGCCACAGCAACACAAACATAAATGTAATGATACCAGGCTTCATTCATGAGATGGTCGTAGGCATAACTTTGCTCTGAAATAACTTGGGATTTTTAGCCCTCAATCTAGTCTTACAGACAGAAAGCAAATCCTAATGGCTGTGTGCAACTCCTTCCCTCTGACACCTTGTATACCATACATGTAAAAAACAAGTTGAAAAGATAATATTCCTAAATATTTCCCCTCTTTATTAGAGTCACCATTTTTAAGAAAGGTAGTTTGTGTATTTTTAAGACTAAAGCCTGAATGACAAAGTGTTATGATGTTTTCTTTTGTACGACTGTCTATTACTTTAGTGATGAACAGGGGAAGATACATATATGGATGAACTGTGAATTCCACTTCATGATCAAAGAAGCAAAAACTCACTGAGCCTCAGACAGCTTCTGCTTCAGAGCCGAGACAGTAGCCTCCACCTGACGGACTTCCTCAACGAGGCCGTACTGTGCCTGGAAACAACCAGAAGAAAACACACTAATCAGAAGCAAACGTTTTCCCAGCTTAAATACCTTTAAAAGGACAATAAAACCAATAAAGTGTAGTTTTTCAGTTCCTAAAAAGAGACTCCGGCCCATGCAAACCTCGTCTCTGCACAGGTCCATGCCAGGTCTGCAGGTCCTGTTCTCCAGTCTGGTGTGAGCCAGCTTCAGTGAGGCAGTCTTAGCTTGCAGGTCTTCATCCAGCCTGTGGATGTCACTCTCCATGTCAGCTATTTCCTCTTCAGTCTACAAAGAGATACAACTATACAGTCAGCTTTTATGCTCAAGGAAGGAAGTTATGAAGAAAACTTGCTGTTAAAAACTCACATTTCTAATCTGCCACTTGAGCTCATGATGGGCCTGCTCTTCTTGGTGATTACGTTTACGGAGAGCGAACTCTGTGGCCCGTCGCTGGGCCTCAAGTTCATTCTGGAGCTAAGAATCGAGGACAGAGAAAGGAATTAATTCAAAGAACTGAAGGAATTCATCCAGAATGTGTCATATCAGATGCCCTGAGTAGTTCCATGATACTCACCTGGGCTCTGGTGAGACTGGTGTCCTCCCTCATTTGCTGGGACAGCTGCATAGCCTCCTGGGCACAAGCCATATTATACTGGCTGAACTGGACCCACTCCTGTGGAGTGGACGAACTAAAGAAATAGAGGAGACATTTCTGCATTTAGCCAGTGAACCTGGACTCTGATTTAACCAGGCAAGGTCATAGTTGTAGCATCTTTTAATAATTAAAGTCATACTTCACCAAGAAAGTGTAAAACACTTTTTTCCCCTGCACGACTACTATGTAACTCTGATGTCAGAAAACTCCTGCCAAATGACCATTTACAAATTCACAAACACTTTGATTTGAGCTAAAAATACTCAAAATACTCACTTCTGGTTCAGCGAGACTGTATATGGCTAGATAAAGAAGGCGTGCATCATACTGGATCAAGGTAATACTATAAAACAAGCATTTTCTGAATTCTGGTGTCGCAAAGAAGTCGGGTAAAAGGAGGAATGTCTGAGGGAGTTCAAGACAGCAAACAGAGACCGACTGAAAGGTCCATTTTTTGGTGAACTAATGCTTTAACCGAAGTGATTATTCCTAAGATGCAGATCTCAATTCCCCACTTCTCCCTTTTCAATTAACAACCCATGTTGCTCTCAAAGACACAACAAATAATTAAGAGGTATGTGCAGATTACCCTGAAGGTATGCGAGTAGGGTTGGTCTTTAGGGAGATCTGGGGTGAATCTCCTGTAAGTGACAGACAACACACATCGATGTCCAGAGCATCCATCTTGTTTTGGATGTCAGCGGTCAGCTGGTTCCGAGCCTCCTGCAGAATACTGGGAACGTCATAACATAGAAAGATGGTCAAACAGATGCGATTGGCAAGGGGATCCATCTCCAGTTCGCGCCTCTCTTACCACAGCTGCTCAAAGGCCTTATCAATGTGCTGCTGCAGAACCTCCTGCACCCTTTCGATCAGCTCCACTTCTTTTCTCAGCTCCTCATCCACGGGGTCATTGACCAGCTCGTAACCTCGCCGTCCATCCCTCAGCGTCAGACACTCAGTGCTGACGTCAAGGGGGACAACAGTAGCAGCCAGGGACTGCTCAGTCTGTGCTTTAGACTTTCCAAATACACACACACACATCAAGGCTGAGGTCACTTCATTGTCATTTCAGGTTTAAATTTCTGTGCAAGAAAAGTACAATTTCATGAACAAGGCACATGCTCTTAGCTATTTCAGCAGTTTTCTTACCAAAGTCAGAGCTTTTATCTCTTCATCCACTTTCTGTGCGCAGATTTCCAAAATTCCCTTCAGTCGAGCTACATCCCAAACCCGATCACTAAGCCTGCGAGAGGAGTCACTCTCGTCCCAGATTGTCTGGAGAGAGAAGATGCATGAAAATGATATGAGAGAGGATAAAATGTCAAAAAGCATCCGTTTTATAGCTCAACCTTCATGCTGTGCAGTGTGACACTGATGACAGGTTGGTGAAGCTTCTTGGATGACATCCTGAGAGCAGAAGAACTCACCTGACAGTTGGTGGCGTTACGTAGCGACCTGCCTTCCTGGCGGATGGTATTAGAAACATGTTGCTCATGGTGAGCCGTGTCAGACAGCTGGCGGTTGTTCCTGTGCCACTGGGAGACAGTGTGACGCATGCCAGGCTTTGCAGAAAGTGTTGACATTTTCCTGCAGTTGCATCATAAAAAGAATATTCAAATTACAGAGGAAATTTCACACAACTGAGTTTCCACAAGAATTATTGTTATTCTTTATTGGAGATTTCCAGCAACAGCCGAAAGAAGGTTGATGCTAATTGGTGCTGTTAAAAAAAACACAGTAACCGCCACAAAATATTGAATAAATTCCACATCACACGACCAACTGACTTGAACAGAGGCATGTCTTATTGGTCCAGGCCAATGATTAAATCTGTTATTGATTTTAAGTCCATCGATCATATGACATGGACGCTTTTGATAAAACAATTATGTATCCAAATATTAAAATCAAAACATACAGAAATACAGAAAGAAGTAAAATGTAATGAAATTTAAAAAAAAAAACAAAAACGGACATTTAAAGTGGGTTATAAGAGTCGGGTCAGAAGTCTGGTAATCTCAGGTGTTTTCTTTGACTTTGATTCTTTGAGTCCCTCAGTAAGTGAATCTATGAGTCAAAGACCACACCCACGAATGAAGCTCCTTGGTCTTAATCTCTCTTGACTCTCCTCTCTTGAGGTCTCCTGAAATCAAACTTACCTTAATCTCAAGTTCCCTTGTATCAGGATTCCTCCTCCTTAAACTTGAACTAGAATTTGTTCCGGGTTCACAGTTCAGAGTCAACTGATGTTAATTGCTTCAGTACCCTGTCTTCTCCCTCCCATCTCCAAGTCACTATAATTCCTCTGAAGATCAATGACAAGTGATCATCCCCCCCCCCCCCACACACACACACACACACAAACTTGGGGTCTAAGATTCTGGGTGCTGAGGGTCTAGAGCCTGAGAACGCAACAGAATGACCGAGAGGGGAGCAAGAATGACTGAGATTGCAATTTTTAAGATGACAGACTCTTTCTGTGATGACATGACAGATGACACATAGCAGACATTCAGAGTGACTTAGGGTTTTCTGACCGAACTCTGTATTAAAATATTCATTCAACATAAAGGATGCAGTAATATGCAATAAAAGAGGTGGTTAATATTCGTCCTGACGAGTCACAACAACTGGTATTGATTTGGAGCTGTTGTTTTTAGCTGTATTTATAACAAATACAGATGCAGGAAATTGAATAAAAATAGAAAATACATGAAGCAACAAAATGCATGTCTTATTTGTCCAATGTCTGGTAGGAGTCCCGAGGTCACATGACTTGACATGAAAGGGAAAAAAATCAACTAAAATATCCATATAATATAGGGATATCCATAAAAAACAACAAAAGAGCAAATAAATTCATCTCATTACCTCATTATCACGAGATAACAAAATTTGTTATGTCAGGATAATAATTCATTATAATGACATAACGTTTCCATTTAGTCGAGAAAATAGCCTCTGAAAACAAGATAAACTGAAAAAACTCGTCTCCAAAAAATATAACAAGCCAATATCCCGTTATCACCAGCATAAAAAATGAATCCCAACCATGGCCTTTCTTATCCTCCGCAGTCACACTCTGTAGAACACCCCAGTGCAAGCACGGAGGAAAATGGATTCTTGAGACACTGAGTAGCTTCAAACAACTACAACAAAATGAATGGGAGGGGGGAAACAATCCTAGTAAACGTCCTCCCTCGACTGAGGCAGGAGTGAATGAATGAGCGTTCATTTACACCATGAAATATTTATTTGAACTGCTGGTCTTGTTGCTGCTCTCTCGGTGGAAGGAAGGCCTTTTGTAAACTCACACAACCGGCGAGCTTTACGGTGACACAGGTTTCACACACGGAAAAGTACCGGCTCTGATAACACGGTATGTTGTTATTCCCTCCGTGTTCTACGGGAACAATGTGAACTTCCAGGACTAGCGTCTGTTATATCAGTCCTTTCTCTTATCACCATGACAACAAGTTCAAACACAACTTAAAATCGCACTCACCGTATAATTCCACGATGTTCAGACAGTTGGCGCGTGATGCTGTTTCTGGACCCGGTTTCCTGTAGCAACTGCTTGTGTTGTCTCCAGGCAACCACCTAACAAAACTTCGGTAACCATGGTAACATTAAAGTCAACACATAGTCCTCGTCTTCCTTAAAAGTTTGATGGCTGTTGAAATCCAGAATGTCAACATGTAATTACAGCATGGTAGTGTGCTGTTTGTGTGTGTGTGTGTGTGTGTGTGTGTGTGTGTGTGTGCGCGCGCGCGCGCGCACTGTAATTAAAAACAAAACAAAACATGCATTTAAGATGTTTGACCAATGGACACAAGATGTCTCCAACTTCCCTCTCAAGTCCATTTACACGGTTTGTACTCAGTTGTCCTCAGGGAAATACTTGTGGCAGGATCAGCTTCCAAAAATATTTGTGATGTCACAAATTGTGCTTTTAGGACCACCTTGTACATTCACACCAAACGCAAATGGGAATTTCCCTCATACGGATAAACAGAAGCATTTAGTTTACATGCGGGCCAAGAGACTGGAAGGAGAGGCGGCAGTCAACCTGCTTAACAAGTCTGGCCTTTTAGATATTATAATTGAATATGCTTCAGATAGCTTAGTATTTGACTTGGCTTTTGATTTACAAGGAAGGAAGAGATACCCAAGATCCACCACAAACAGGCAATGAATTTGAAAAATGAGGGCGTTTGCTGAGGCTGAGTTCATCAAAGCAGGAAAGCCAAAAGAGGCTGTATGTCCACAGCCAAGAATGGGACGACGCACAGAGGGTGGCTGAGAGCCATGATCTGCTTTAAAAAGAAAGAGTACAAAAGGGCTGAAGCCTTCCTACTCAGAGACCTGACCTGGCTGTAAATTATTACAAAGATGCCTTCCCAACACCATTGGAAAAGAGTGTTACCACACGGGGGCAGACCTCCGCAATTTTCTTCATCAGCTGTGTGAGAACATCTCCAAGTCAGCCACAAACTACCCTGAGGCCCACAAAGAGGTTGAGCAGATGCTGCTGATGCCAGAAGATGAGCCGCTACCGGAATCGATCAGCTGATCAGCCGAACTCTCAGTGTCTCTGCTGCGTCACACTGAATTGGTCCCTGCGGACAGGGCTTTCTATGAGGCTGGGGTGGCCTGCATGACTGTTGGCTGGGAGAATATGGCCTACATCTTCCTCAACCACTTCTTGGATGTATGTGAGGCTTTCGACGAGGGCACTTTGGATGCGCTGGATTACTCAGACTTCTTGGGGACTGACATTCCCTTTGAAGTCCCAGTTCCCACCGAGCTGTGTGTTACGGGCTCAAAGAAGGAGCGGCTCCGTGATTGGGTGTTGACGGCCACGAGACATGATTTAAATCGGGTTCTGCCACGCGACAGGAGGAATACATGTGAAGCTTCCCTGGTGGCTGAGGATACTGGCAATGTCTCACTACCATGTGTTGTCACTGGCTACCCTGTTCTGACGAAAAAGATAGATTTCGGAATGGAGCGTAGAGCAGCCAACCAAGCAGACTGGAGCACATTCCTCATGAAGGCAAAGACCACTCATGATCCAGAGTGTTTGGATGTCCTGAAATTCATCGGCAAGTGGTGTGGAAAGGAGTTAAAGAAGAGATGAAAGAAGAAGTATCCAACCTCCGACCAGAAAAAGGCCATGAGCTAACAGAGAATAACCGAGAGCTACAGGCCCAGCAGGTGAAAATCAGCGAGGCTCTGGCACCCATAGCAGAGGTCGAAGAGTGGAAGACGGATGCTGATGATGTGCTAACGGAGATGATGGAGCAAACACGCTGAAGGAAAGAAAAATTAACCGATCTTGAACGGAGATACGGGAGAAACAACATAACTGCGTGTTCACACCAAACGCGAATGCGAATTTCACGTCGCGAGTAGGTGATGTGATGGGAATTCTCGTTTGGTGTGAACACGCAGTTTCAGTCAGATTTATATTTTCAACTACGGAAGGGAAAACTGGCTTCCTTTGTCAAACTCTGTACAACACTTTGACACAGCGAGGCTCATTCAACTGATGGAACGAGAGTAAAAACACCTTTCTGACTGCATGGTGGAGGACTTTCAATCAAAATCCCAAAACAGCAGCATCTCGCTGGCTCTTTAAATTTGAAATAAATGACATAAAATCTGCAATAAATGTCATTCTGTAATAAACACTTCTGTTTTATTGTAGTATCAGAATGTCATGCCAGTGGTTATTCATTCCATGCTGTGGGGACTTTTCAGTGTAGACAAAAAAACAAAAAAAACAAAAAATAAAACCTTGGTTAGTTACAATTATCAGTCACATCCAAACTCTACTCAGAACATTCCTGATCATGACTGTGGTTTTGCCTCCAGTCAGAAGCAGCGGTTCCCTCCATTTCAGTGCAATACACCGGTGACGTGTGAAGCACATACACACTCGATGATTTAATGCCCGTTAAAAATGACGTACATGTTGAAAATCATCTCATTCACTCTCATTTTACCTTGCACCTGTTTATTGCACCTAATGGGAACAACAGAAATATATGTGTGTATATGTACTGTTTATATATATATATATATATATATATATATATATATATATATATATATATTATGTGTATGAAAGTGTGAAGGCTTCATCGAGTCTGGGAACCACAATTACCTGAGCAATGTTTCCAACTTTATTCACAAAACAGGCTTCTATTAAGGCCTTGCATGAGAAATAAACCCTGCACCATCAAAAACTGCTAACTACTGCCAGAAGGTTTCTGTTTGTTTGTTATTCAATTTACTAGTCGAGCTCTGTGGAGGTGTTTGGAGTGTCAGTGCTAAGAGGCAGAAACGGAAAAGACTGCACAGATCAACTCTACATTATATACATATATAATCCACCCACAGTATAAACTAGGCTTTTTAACATTTGTGAGCAAGGATCCAGATTTTTTTACGCATTATTTTGTCTGTTGAGGGGCTGAGGACACAGCTTGTTATCTCCAGATAACGAGATAACTCATCATAATTCGATAACTTTCCCATTTACTCGAGAAAACAGCTGTGATAACAATTCAAACGGAGAACAATAACTCATATAAAAAAAAAGTTACTATCCCGTTATCAGGAGTATAAAAAAAAAAATTCATTTCAATTATGGCCTTTCTTATCCTCCGTAGATCTTTTTATAGAACCCCCAAATAAATTAAAAGAAGGAAATGGGAGTCATGTCACATTTAGTAGCTTCAAACTGCAAACGGCAACAACAACAACAACAAAAAAAAGAGGAAGTTTGTGGTGTGATAAAAAGATGTTATAATTAAAAGTAAATTTTCTGTGGCATGTTCATAATTTACGGTAAAAAGAAAGCTTTGTGCAAGTGTGGTGGTGCGCAGAAGTCGTTTTTTTTTTTTTTTTCTCCATGAACCAGACGTTGGTTTAGCTACACAGCTGCAGGTGGGGGAGAGTCCTTCAGAGTTCTTCAAGTGTGTTTTACGGGGTCCAGGTTCAGATGCAGGTCATCTGAAAAGTGTTATTCCATCCCTGGTATATAAATTCAGGTGAAGGGGAACTTGTGTGTTTGGGACGTGTTACATATGTCCGCTCCACAATCACTGTGGGGTTGCATCTCCGTTGACTTCTACGCCGTGTTGCTGTAGCTGTGCTCGAAGCAGTGCATTGTCGTTCTTTAGCTCCTCGATCTGGAACGTCAGAAGTGATCATGAGAAACTGAAACTGATTTAATGTGAGGAAGTTTTTTTTTGTTTTTGTTTTTTTTAAACGTGATTATCAACCCACGGTTTAATTTGCAAGAGAAAGCACAAATGTCTGTATATTTATCATTATGTTAGATACGCCAGGTATAGTTAACTTTTTTCTCTTGTTTTTGCTTTTACTTGAAACTTTGATTTTAAATTTAAAAAAAAAAAAAATCCCAGAGTAGGGAAAAAAACCCCCCCACCAAAACGGCATCATTGGTGCAGGTGAATTCAGCTCAAGTTCTTTTCTTTTAAGCCAAAATTCAAGGCGAAGAGAAGTCAACCTGTTGTCGGAGCAGCTCGTTGTCCATCTCCACCCGCTCCACCTCTTTGTAACTCTCCTGCAATCGCTGGTTGTTCTGACGCAGCTCTCTGATGTAGTCACAGGCTTTGGAGAGGATTCCTCCTTTACTCTGACGATCACAACAGGATGCGGAATGTTACAGGAAGCGAAGGACCACTGAGTTTCCCTCCAGTGACTCAGACCATCAATCCTTTCCTACGGTTACACCTTTTTTTACTCTGACTGTCCTCCATCCATCCATTCACCAGTTACACCTGTGTATTTATGCGATCCATGTTAGCAACCTGATGACCCAGAGGCATTTTTAAACCAGGTGTAAATGAGCTCTCAGAGAGGAGTTCACTTTTTTCTTTCATGATTAAATCCCGCAGCCTCAGACCAGACCCCTAACCTCTGCAGTAAGGTTTAACCAAGTCAACGACGTGCTTTTTTGAGCCACTGGTTACCGTTTTTCCTCAGAATTCAAATCACGATTCGTCATTAAGAGGAAAATGACATGTCACTGAAAACTTATTAGGGACTTTGGGGCTGATTTTTGCACGGGACTTACCGCTCCAGTTCGACTGTCAACACTGCAGTCAGGGATGATTTTGGAAAGTGTGACAATCCAGTTGTTAATCTTGTCTCTTCTTCTTCTCTCCACTGTAAGACAAAAAAATTAGCTTAAGACTGAATCAAATTTTGGGCAAACATTGCAATCTGGTCCAACAGTTTCAGATTCATTTCAGGTATCATCGACTTGCACATGAGGAGAATACGATTAACTCATAAAATCATCAGATTTCTAAATGATATTATACCTTCATTGTGTTGTGCTCGTCGCCTCTCATCCCTGGGGGCCCGCGGACCCTCCACCTTCCTGTAATGACACAGTTAAAAAAACAACAACATATTTCACCCCATAATTAAAGCAAAATTTCATGCCAGATCTTAAGTGTGCAGAATATTAACCTCCGTCAACTGAACTAGATTCACTAGACACGCTTCACTAAAAAAACAAGATCCACTGTAGACTTCGCTTACATTAGAACCTGAACATGTTCTGATCGGTGGCAAGCTGGATCCTCTAATTAGGGAGGAAGTGTGAGGTCATCCAGTCCATCCAGCCTCTGAACTGGGATTTTCAGCTCTCTATCAACCGTGTATGCTTTAACTAGATGTGAATTTCAGTGCACCCACTGATGCTACACACGTGATTCACCACACAGGGATGCTAATGACCTGTTGGTCTGTGTCTAGTACACTTGATGGTGGGGGGGCGGGGGCGGGGGGGGGGGGTCGTATGTGAAAGTTCTCCTCACCAGTTTGAACTGCCATGCTGCAACATCTCGCTTTCACCGAGGTCTCTGGGGATGGCAGGTAAGTAGGACAGAGTGTGGTTTTAAGATGTTGGATGTTTTCAATTGATGGATAATGATCTTTTTGTCAGTTTTCTCTTGTACATACAATGACAAAACTAATCATTCCAAAAAGGGGAAAGGGAGCGGAAACTCCCTGTGGAGTTGTAAGTTTAATTTTCTCCACGTCCTCACTGGAGCAAGACAAGAAGATGAATACCCTTCCCTCCTCTGTGCTGCACTGCGCTGAGACCAGTTGACCACTAGTTAGCTTAGTATAATGAATGGCAGTGGATGGGACGTGTTAGCATACCTCAGTCAAAAGTCATTAAATAGGTTCAGATCCAGGATCTAGGTTGGTCCAGGAATAATCCTCCGCATCCTCACTAACAAAGTCGGCCATGTTTAACAGTAGCAGTGTCTCTTCTAGCTGTAAACAATGTGAGGAACATGAGGCTTTTGAGGTGCTGCGTCCAATCAGTGCGCCCACTCAGGAAAGTAGTTCCAGCTGTGTAATGTGATTCTAATAAAACAATGTTTTATGATCCAAAATTTTCATAACAACTTCAAGTTCTAACAATGCAGTGAAACATTTTAAAGAAATGTGTACTTGATGACTTTTGATGGTAGTATGCTTACACTTCCCGACCACTTAACTCACTGCCTACAGTACAGAGGCTAAGCTAACTAGCAGTAAGCTTGCCTCTGTACTGTAGGTCTCAGCACCCACCCCCCCCCCCGTCCCACAGAGAGGAGGGAAGGGTATCAATCTTACTGTCTGAATGAAGAGGACTGAAAATAAACTTATTTCCCAAAAAGTTGGCCATTATTATGGGTTTAGGACATGTGTGGTGGGAGCTGGAGTGATGCGGTGAAACTTGAGGGGTGATGATAAATATACACGGAAGAGAGTACTCACGCTGTGTAGGTGTGTGTGCGCGGTGCGATGGTGCGTGGGGTTGCTGTCTGCAGCACCTCTGGGGGGGTCATCATCACGTAAAACTGCCCTAGATTGAAGGAAACGTTGCATAAAAAAAAAAAAAAAATCACAGCTGACCTTCAGTGATGAAGTGTTCATGCTGGTGAGCAGCTAAACAGCAGATGCCCTGACGTGTGCTCAGCATGACACAATGTTGACATATGTGATTCATTCTGTCCCTCATTTGGAGATGCGTGATATCACCTTTCCCCAGGTGACTGGAGTGTTTACTCACCTCCTGCCTGCGTGATGGTTGGATCAGCAGCTGCCTGGACAGACACGGCTGTGGCTGTACCATCACTGACAGTGGCGGCAGGGAAATAGGCGAAGCGCGTCTCTCCTCCCACAGACTCGGCGACAGGACTGCCCCCGTTACTGAAGGGGTTCTGGATCACGGCCTGAGCGACAACATCGTAACAGGCATGTCAGAACCCAGTGGATGTAGACTCTCGTATCTGTTTGCCATGGATACTGGCAAGTTTATTTAGTCATAAAACCTCATCAAGATATTTTGATTTCTGATCCAAACTATTTAACAGATCTGAGTTCAACGGGACTTTTACACTTTTTCTTGCAGTTGCAAACTAGCTCTCCTAGTTTTTTGTGCTTATCAAGTCATCAAATTCACAATGTTCACAGGTGTTCTGGGAAAAAAACGCCTGTAAACATTGTGGATTTGATGAAGAGATTTGATGGCTATTCCATCATCTATGTCAGCCAAAATCTTCCAATCAGCGCATCCCAGATGGACGGAGTTAATTACACATGTATTTTACCTGCAGTGACACGTGTAAAGGTCCTACCATAGCCTCCTCACTGGTTTCCTGGACTCTTCCTAGCTGAGTGAGATCAGTAATAATTAGGTTTAACATAATTGTTTCTCTCCCCTTTGTTGTGTCCCTGTGGCCGCATTCGACACCTGCTACTTTCCTCAATGTGATTCAATGAAAATGTTAGCTAAGCCACAATGTGCACTTACCGTGACTGCGCCGGCTCACTATAATGACTCACAATCTGTTGCTTTCAGACAAATTGGTGATCGAAGTAGGTTTCAGCAATCGTCCCTGTTATAATAACTGGGCGATGGAGCCTAAAGGTATTATAGTGAAAATTGTTGTCATACTTGTCAAGAACGTACGTTTTGTGAGATCAAGTTGTTCAGGTTTTAGTGGGGCAGGCTGCGAGCTGCGTCATATCAGGTGTCATAACACACCAACATGAACGTTCAGCGTTTCCTCACTTGCCTCGTCGCGTTCATCTCACAGAGGAGAGAGGACATGAACTCTAACTACAGGACTATTGCAGAACACACACCAATACAAAAAAGCTCCAGTCCACCAACACACACCGCTGTACACGTGTCCATCCCGAAGGTTGTTTACCCACCTGTGCTACTGCCTGAGGGGCTCCAGCGAAGGCCGCAGCCGAGACGACGCTGACGGCTCCGCTCCCGTCTGCGGCCGCTTCTATTTGATCTTCAGTCACTTGAACCACACGGTAGGTCACCTGGAGAGAGAGCAGAGGAGAGACTTTAGATCTACAGAGAAGAAATGATGCTAGATGAATCCATGAGCGGGAGGGAATTCATTTCCAGCCGACTAAGAGGACACATTTCGTTCACTTGTTTCTCATCACTTTTGATCTTGTGTTAAAATTCAGAATTTCTGGCAACAAATAGGCCCAGTGTGTTGAGGTTTCCTGCCTGTTCGACACATGTAGTCTAACATGAGATGGTTCATTAGAACTCAACTGTCACGACGTTCTCTTCCCATCCACCGGGAACCTTGAATTACGTTGTGTGCAGCGCTAAATGATGTCCCCTGTTAAGTCTACCCTCTGGCTGGTGTACATACACATTGCGGGTCATGACTAAGTATCATTCATAATGTAGTGGTGAGAGCTTAGCAACTGAAATGAAGCACAAGTCAGTCAAGCCTCACCTTTCTCCACATGTTGGAGCCTGGTGGTTAAAACACTGCAGTAAAACAACACTTAGCTGTCTGCAGCCTTTCATAAACACTCTAAACCAAGTTTACCGGCTCGGACAAACTACAGTCACTAGCATGGCTACTGGATTAGTTGTTACTGAGTGTTGCGACTGATTACTTCATTGATTTGGTAGCCAGGTAGAAATAATAAGGCCAAAGAAAGAGGTTAAAAAAGTTAATAAAACATTGCATCGGTGTGTGGTTTTGCATTCCAAAATATGTATTTGATAGTACTCTAAAGGTCATTCTACCATTGCAACCGAGCAATCAATCTAGCAACAGTAACTGAGGGGGCGGGGCTTACTGCATGGTCTGATGTCAAAATAAGCAAATAATGCAGGCACTCGAATCAGAACCTAACTGTTTATATGTCGGTTCCACGTTCCCAAAATATAGTATTTGGGATGTGTTTGGATGGAGCATCAATGGGCACCGACGTAAAGCTGAGCCACAACGATTACAGCAGGCAGACTAAGACATTAATGGTGGCGACGATCGTCTGATTAGGGGACAATGAGAGAAATGGTTAGCTGCAGCCCTAGAAGACAACCCAGGAACCACTGCATCCACTTCAGGGAGAGGTTTGAGGGGATTCTCCCGCATCATCACCTGTCCTCCGCTGTTCTCTGTGCGGAACTGGTACTGAACATTGTGGTCCGTAAAAGCAGCCTGAGGGACACCGGCGATGGTCACTGCCGTCTGCTCCTCCGACCCCACCGCCTCACCTGTAACACACATTACACATCTTTAACTCTGAACTACAGCAGAAGCAAAATACAGGATAACAACGTACTGATGACAACTACAGTCATTCACCCTTTTTAAAAATACAGAGGTGGAAGGTAACAATGTGCAAATACTTTGTGAGTGTTCCTCAGATATCTGTGCAAACCAATTTATTTTTCTAGAAACTTTTTACTGCCCCCTCAAACAAAAATATTAGCACTCTACAATCTTTAGTTTTTTCAAAAGAAGCTTGTTTCTTCAGTTTTGATGTGCAACAGGTGTTAAAGACATAATTATACAAATACTGTCTGTTTGGTTCCGACACTGCAGAGTGGAATACGTATTTTTTTTAAGTTCGGAACCTAAAATAAGTTTAAAGCAGTTTAATTGTGCAGTGGATATGAATATTTCACACTTTATCTCATACATGTGATTTTGAAAATCAATAAAGAATAAAAAAGAAAGAAAAAACACGGTAACTTTATACTTTCGTAGAGAACGAACATTTCCATCTTTACTTTTACTGGAGTAGATAGGTTGAGTCCCTGCCTCTACTTTGAGATTCTCACCTTCCTGCAGCTGCACCACCTCCTCTGTTTCCTGTTTGTTGTGACTGTAGGAAGCAAAGAATATTAGTCCATTTCAATTTGAGTACCACATCACTTCATTATTTATCATCCAAGCGCTGATAATGGTAGGCGCCCCCTGGAGGCCACACCGGTAAACGATAAATAAGACATAAATAAAGTACTGCTCATAAATGTAACAGCTATAAATGCGTGTCAGACGGGTTTTTTTTTTAAACTTACAGGATGAAAAGAACGTTTATTAAGAATCAAACGTGAAATGCAAGTGGATTTGATGGCCTTAAAAAAAGAGGAAAAACTGCACAAATAGCTTTAACAGATATATAAAATAGTCCTAACATCACCGGGGGATTGGTTAAGAAACATTTCAATTGCAAAGTATGTCAAATATCAGCACGCTACAATCGAATTTTACCCAGAACAACCAGCAGAAATTGCAGCAAGCTTGTCTATTAATTATAAGAGAGGAGAGAATTGCAAAAGGTCGAACAGTTTTAGCTCAAAAATGTCTTAAAGAGACGAAGAAAAGCCGCATCGTTCCCACGAACTGTCATTCCCAGAGTCCTCCGGGACGCACAAACATTGCAAACATATTAAAAGTAACAGGATCCGTAGGTGATTAAGAGCATTGTGTCGGGAGGAGAAAGGGCTGTTAGGCCGAGGCTGTAGCCCGAGCTAGCTGTGCAGGAAGCGGCCAGCACCAACCTCTCACCTCGCCGAGCTGTCCAGACTCTGCTCCAGCATATCCATGAAGCTTTCGCGGGTGTGAAACGCCGATATTCAACGACACTGATTTACGGAGATGGAAGCGCTGATCACGGGGACAAACACACGGGTCATGTGAGGAAGACTGTCCAGGACACGTGAGGCAGCGACCGACCGAGTGAGGAGCTAAAATGGAGGCCGTCACCGCGCAGGACGGAGCCGTCTGCGTCTGTGCGGGAGGAGAAGAGTTGTAGTCCGGTTGTTTTCGCGACGACACGGCGGCGTTAAAGGAGGTCAAACTGGGGGGTTGAGGCGGCTGAAGCCCTGTAGGTGAACGACAGGCTGTCAAGTAGACCCGGATTGGGGTTACAGTCGATACTAGGCGCGGTTTTCGGGTCGTGGCGGTGGTTCTCTGCGGCTGATCCGAGCTAAGCTGCAGGCTGCACCGAGCCCCAGAAGACACGGAGTGGACTACTTTGTATGTGATAAAATGTTTGTTTCCACTCTAACTGTTGCTGTGTCACTGTAATATGTCAGTTATTATAATCCAACATTAATGTTTACAGCCGACTGTAAGCAAGTGGGATGTTAGAAATGGATTTTCTGTATTGTCTTTATTTTATTTTTTAAAATTGTGCAATAAATTCGCGTCTACGCCAGGATGAAGTGCGGCTTTGTGTTCAAAACGATGCTGGTTTTCTGTCAGAGGTGAACAGATGAGCTCGTGTGGTCGATTTATGCTGACTTGCAGTTCCTTTACGGCACTTTTTTTCAGCTTATTTGCCCAGGTGACCACGGAGATCCAATACGGGTTTTCTCATGAACCACATGACAGACAGTCGGTGCAGCGTCTCAAACCAGACCAGAGCTTCAGTCTCGGTCCTCTTCATTCACAGCTGGATGTTCGGACACCCAGAACCCGCTGGACTTCTACCCCTGCGTGTGTTAAATGATGGGTAGTAGATGAAGACAAGGAGCCTCCAAATAGCGACGTGACGTTCTCCTCCTGCAGCCTCTCTTAAAGTCGCTATCACAGTCAGCCTGTAGGGGGCGATAAAGAGCACCAACAGATAAACAGGAAACTGGGGGATTTTTTTTTTCTTTTAACAATAGCTTTTTTTTTTGGTTAAATAATTTATACAGCAGAAGCCCGCCGATGAGATAACCAACTACTCTAGAATTTATAACAATTGAATTAAACTGTAATTACAAGACAGCAGTGGCCTGTGATGCACATGAACGCGTTTAAAAAGCTTTGATGCATCTTCACAAATTTACGCTGCAAAAGGAATGCGATTGATGAAAGCAAAAAACAGATTTAAGATGGTCGACCCAAAAAAAGAAAAAACACCAAAATGAGACACTGTGTCTATAAAATTGTTAGTGGCTCCCAATGGCGGTGATGACTGGCCGCTGATAAAACCCTATAGTCATCATTTAATAGTATCTATCCTGTACATTAAGAGGTGGGACTTCTCCAAAAGGTCTGCGGAAGATGAGTGAATGGCTTGGAGCTCTGTATGTTTTCTGATAATGTCTCATTTCAAGAGATATTTCACCCAAAAATGAAAATGCATCTGCTCACCGTCATGCTGATGAAGGGTTGGGAGAATGTTTTTAGTCTACACAACACTGCTGCATAGGCAAAGTTGTTGCAGTAATGTCCCAAACACTGGACCAATGACCAAGACCAGCTTTTAAATGTACAAAAAAAAAACCCATAACATTATAATACCATAAAATTCCTCCATACTGCTGTTCTGAAGTAATCCAGAGTGTCCTGAAGCCACGACATGCAAATCTGTGAAGAAAAACGTCACTGACGCCATGTTTTTAGTGAGGCTAAAAACATGGCGTCGTGCCTGGGAGCTCCAGGCGAGTGTGAGCAGGGAGGCTAGGAACACATGAATATAGCTCCACTTACATTCTGATTTTCACAAATATTGGAAGAAAAGCAAACTTTAGATTTTAAATATTACAAATATGGTTGCTAAATTCACCATTTTCAAGAGATAAGGCTCTGATATCTGATGACTTCAGGTCAGTCTTTTGTGAGTTAAAACCTCTTGTAAAACTAGATTGTTTAATCTTTGGAGAGGTATTTGGAGTGTGGCTTTAGTCGAATAAAAAAAAAAGAAAGCCATTAAAAGTCCTGGCCAGACTGTTAGTTCGGGGTTGGCTTAGAATTTCTCCGATTATTTTCAGCATTTCTTTGAGGAGATGGTGACTCATTCATTCAGATTGCTCACCAATTATAGTTAGAGCGAGAGAGAGAGAGAGAGAGAGAGAGAGAGAGAGAGACGGAGATGGAAAGAGAGGAACAGCCACCTACCGGGTGCCAAACTTGAGGCCAGCCTCTCTCCTCTCCTCCCATCTCATTCTTTCCTACATGGGCATTTGGATGGATCTGCAGACAGCGCAGCAGTAACAGGCTAAACAGAGTTGAGAAGTCAAAGAAACGCAACAAAAAAATCAACAGAGCTCACCAGATCCCACCCGAGAGCAGTTTTCACTTCCTCTGACCCGCTTGAAAAGGTAAGCCTTTCCTTACAAGTTGGCATCTTTTGTGAGGGGGTCATTTGATTTTTGGGTGGAGTCGTTAACCCCACCCATGATTTTTGTTTTATTATACCCTCATTTATATGTTTCACTGTTGTTGCAAACAGTTTAGATTTTAGGAAAACAGTTTATTTATTTTTTATAATCATTGTTCTCCACTTTTTACCTGACTTTGTGTGACATGTACTGAAGCTCCAAGGTGCAAACTTTTCTTCAAAATTCAAAATCAGCATCTATGCACAAGTTGAACATGTTTTATTTATTATTTCTGACAAATGAGAGCGATTCATGTGGCCATGGATGACTTTCTTTATTCTTGTACTGAATACACACAAATGTCTACAAGAAAAAGGGGAAAAAATGTGACCTTTCTGTGTGCTGGGAACACAAACTGACTCAGAGAGCTGATAATCATGCATGTCTCTCCAGCAGAAAATTGCAATGGCGACACCCAAAAACACTCCCCGAGGTGGAAACACACCACTGTCACCCAACCGCATCACCCGGCTTCAGGAGAAGGAGGATCTGTGCAACCTCAATGATCGTCTGGCTATCTATATTGACAAGGTTCGCTCTCTGGAGGCTGAGAACGCCGGCTTGCGTTTGCGCATCACTGAGTCTGAGACAGAGGTCTCCCGGGAGCTGACGGGCCTGAAGGCCGCCTATGAGACAGAGCTGGCTGATGCCCGTCAGACTCTGGACTCTGTGGCCAAAGAGCGGGCGCGTCTGCAGCTGGAGCTGGGCAAACTGCGAGAGGACTACAAGGAGCTGAAAGCCAGGTGGGTTGCAGAGGAGTCCAGATCTGTATTCACAAATGTTCCCTGCCTATTAAAAAAAAATCATGTTCATGCAAATGTTTTTTTAATTTGAAAACTTCCACGTCACGCTGTAAGTAACAAAATGATTGGCTAGTTGTGATGTCACAAACCATACTGGTGTGTGCACACCTCTAATGCAGATTTAAGGCTGCACAGAGAAGCCTCTCCCCCAACAGATAAATGTGACAACAACTGTTCTGTTGTACCCTTTCAACCAAAATACGAACAGTAACAAGCAGAGAATGTGTGTTATCTGATCATCATGGGAGCAAATATCTTCCCCAAGGCCCCTCAGATACACTTTTCTGAAACTCGCTTATGTGTTCATGATTTGATCAGGAATATCATTCATGCTTGTAGTTTACAGCTGCATAACAGTTTCTTGTCAGCTATTAATAACTAATGCTCGTGTAAATGGCGCGGCCTTGTTGCCGGGGCCACTCCCTGCTGCATACCCTCTCCATTGCCAACTGTAGTTTGACGCTGGACTTCCACTCAGACTCCTTCCCATGCTGCCATATCCAGGGCCTGATGACTAACTCTTTCCCTGGTTCTCCTCCTCCACCAAAGTAATCATTACACACAATACGTGGCAGCATTTTGAATGCTCCACTCTTGCTTCCATTATTTTTCCATAAATATTGAGATGATAGCCGTCGTGTGTTGGGCAAAGCCAAGCCGTTACCATGGCAGCATCTAAGCCAAACATCAACGGCTGTGGTTTCAGACTATTCGATGCGCGGGACTGGAATCAAACCAGTGCGGTCTATGACTCACTCACAGACTGGAAGCATGCACAAAGGTCTTTTCCTCCATCCCGTTTCTTCCTTGTTCAAAAATAACTCTTATTTGTTTGCTTAAAGGAAACTGCTGTAATTCAGTTTCCACTAAAAGCTACAAAGAATAGAATTTTTCCTTCATTGATATGAAAACATCTGGATCTTTGTGATCACAGGAACACCAAGAAAGAGTCTGATCTGGCAGGAGCCCTGCAGAGGCTCAAAGACCTGGAGGCTCTGCTGAACTCCAAGGATGCGTCTTTGACGACGGCTTTGGGAGAGAAGCGTAACCTCGAGGTGGAAAATAGGGACTTGAAGGCACAAGTTGCCAAGGTAACATCAAACTCAAGCTTTATTTAAATGTCAGTGGAAACACATCTGGACTCAATCTCGCTGCTGCCGCTGCTTACAGGATCCCCTGCTTGTTCTTCATAGTAGGCTGGAATTTCCACATGGTGATGCTAAATGTCAGCACATCAAGCATCCTCTTAGACCAGTTTAATATTTATTTTAAGTCAAGGTTTTGTTTTGTTTTTTAAAAAAAATAAAAGCTGTGAAAAACTTCTTGAAATATTGAAGTTAGAAAACAATGTTAGCAAATCAAAAAAAAATCTACAAATACATACGCCTAACTCCTGTGGATAATTCAGATAAGATATTTCATGTTCAAAAAGAAGAGGAGGGAAAAAGACTTTGGCCCATTGTATCTCTGAAGGGCCGACTCTTTCCGCCACGCCCACCTGAGCTAAAGGACAGTCTTCATGGTAGCCTGCCCTGCACTGCGTATGTCTGCCCTCTGCTGCCCGTTTGCATAAATATTTGTGCAGTAACATTTACAATCCCTCTGGTGCTTCAGCTGGACACCAGTTTGGGTGAAGCCAGGAAGCAGCTGCAGGATGAGATGCTGAGGAGGGTTGATGGAGAGAATCGCATCCAGACCCTTAAAGAGGAGCTGGACTTTCAAAAGAACCTCCACTCTGAGGTCAGACTCTGTGATTATCATACATTATTTCATAAAAAAGAATTATTATTCGTTGGAACTGATTCACTTATGATGTTTCTCCAACAGGAGCTGCGGGAGATAAAACGTCGCCACGAATCTCGTATGGTTGAGTTAGATAACGGCCACCAGCAAGACTTTGAAAGCAAACTGTCTGAGGCTTTGACTGAGATGCGGAACCAGCATGAGCTGCAGATTAAACTGTACAAGGAAGAAGTGGAGAAGACCTACAATTCCAAGGTAAACAAATGCATTCACGCTGCAGCATGTATCAATCTTTCTATTGTTTAAATATCTGGAACTTGTGAAATCTCTAAGATGACAAATCTGAGAAAGTGAGATTCAGGAGTGAGGTGTTGTTTGTCTGTCAGCTGGAGAGCGCTCGTCAGTCAGCGGACAGGAACAGCCACTTGGTGGGAGCTGCGCACGAGGAGCTCCAGCAGACACGGATCCGCCTGGAGTCCACGTCCGCTCAGCTCAGCCAGCTGCAGAAACAGGTGATCTGGAACCGAGGCGACTCACTGGCGTCAGTTCGTCTGCACCTTTTAAGATGTACAGCAAGAGGAGGGATCATTCACAGTTATAACAAAAAGGAATGGTCAGAACATCACAAGTAAAAAATACCGACATGTTTTGACCTGCAGGTGGTCAGCAAGTAAAACTAGCACACAATAAGAGAAGGCATACCGCTGCCAAAGTGACATGACACCATCAGCTCCAGTCTAAGTTTTATCATCCAAATTTTGTCAAAATTCATCCCTGACTTTTAGAGTTATCCTTCTCAAAGTCAGACAGACTGGTGCCAGGGATCTCAGAGGTGGTGATTAAGTGCATAAGAAGACAAGAAAAAATATCTTAAGAAAAATGAAAATGAAATATACAACAGTAATAAAGTACACAAAAGAGAAAGAGATAATACAGCTGGTATTCCACATGTACAGAAAATCTGACTTTTTCCTGCTCATGTTGCACCAAATTTAATGTTTGATTGAATTTTATTGTTTATTTTCTGGTAACAAACACACTTTGCATATTTTGGCTCAAGTTTATAAAAGCACACAAACAAACCAAACCTATTCTAATCATACTTTTGTCTGCAATCTTTAATCCAGCTGGCAGCTCGTGAGGCAAAGATCCGGGATCTGGAGGACGCCCTCTCAAGAGAGCGTGACACCACACGACGCCTGCTGGGGGAGAAAGACAGAGAAATGGCCGAGATGAGGCAGCAGATGCAGCAGCAGCTGGATGAGTACCAGGAGCTTCTGGATGTCAAGCTGGCTCTGGATATGGAGATATGCGCCTATCGGAAGCTGCTGGAGGGAGAGGAGGAGAGGTGTGAACCATGGCGTCCTCTCACGTGTCCCAGTCATTCCTCTGTCTTTGTCTCATCATAATCATCATCATGTGTGCCCCTGCAGGCTTCGTCTCTCCCCCAGTCCCCCGCCGACCAGGGTGACAGGAAGTCGTTCCTCTACATCGGCAGCTCACTCTCGGTCGATCCACTGCAGCTCTCAGAACTCGCCCGCTAAGAGGCGCCGCCCCAACGACACCGACAGCGAGGCCTCCAGCTTCGCAGGGGGTGCAGTGGCCCGCACTCGCATCACCCAGCAGGCCTCTGCCAGTGGACGGGTCACTGTGGATGAAGTGGACCTGGAAGGGAAATATGTCAAACTCAGCAACAAAGCAGATGAGGTGAGACAGTTTATATATGCTTGTGTACTTTTGGAAATGTGAGCATTTTTGTCATCATTAATCAATTATCCCTTTAGGACAAATTGTACTTTTAACCATTCAAATACAAAACTGAGGTTTTATCAACCGTTTCCCTCCTGCAGGATCAAAATTTAGGGAACTGGCAAGTGAAGCGCCAGGTAGGATCCGGTGCCTCCATTGCATTCAAGTTCCCTGCTAAATTCACCTTGAAGGCCGGCCAGAGAGTCACGGTAAGCAGGAACTTCACAGGCCAGTGATTCAAATCATCACAGAGACACACACATAAAAAACCCTTCTATTTCTTTTTGCATGTCCATCAGATCTGGGCTTCTGGTTCTGGCGGTGCACACAATCCTCCCACAGACCTGCTGTGGAAGACTCAGCCTTCCTGGGGTACTGGAGACCTGTTCCAGACCACCTTGATCAGTGCTAATGGAGAGGTACTTTGATTTACCAGGCAAACATGTGGTAGTTGAAAGTCTGTTAATCAAAAGGGATGCGTGGAGTTCAACTACAGACAAAGTGCTGGTACCAAGGACACAGAACTTGAAGGTATTGCGAATCCAGATGCACTCAGGCTTTGATATCTTTTCTTTTATTCCAGGAAATGGCAATGAGGAAGGTCACACGCACACAATTTGAAGACGAAGATGATGATATGGTAAAACATATTATATATGATATAACATTTTAATCTATGAGCGACCGGATATACATTTCATTCTAAACGAGCAGTAGTGAGTGATTAGATTCAGTCTGTTAGTCTCTTTTCTGATTATTAGAATCAGACCTCTGCATCTCAGCGTGACACACCCCTAAATAGATCAGTCAAAGTTGGAATGTTGAATTAAACATTGGACATGGAGTCATACGGTCTGTAAAACCTGTATATGTCATTGTTGTGTAGTTTTCTGACAAAATAAATCAGCCAAAACTTTGAAAGAAACGCATAATTTTTCTTCAAAATAATTCAGTGAAGAATGATTTTTTAGATGGACCCTAGAATGATCATTTCAGTATTGCAGTCATCAAACTTGTGCTAATGCACAATTACGGTGCGTCTGTGGCTCAGCAGGTGGCCCACAGCACCTGTGGGGACAGTGAGTATAACCTGCGGAGCCGAACGGTGGTGTGCGGCTCCTGCGGACTTCCATCAGACAAATCCAGCAACTGCTCGGTGTCTTCAGCTTCCCGCACCTTCCGCAGCGGCGGCGTCTCTGAGGGTCTACTTCCACACACCTATGTGTTCAGCGCCAGCACACCTCGCAAGGTGGGCCCTAACCAACAGAATACATGACTACATTCAGAACTACTTGTTTTTCATTTTCTTTATTTAAAAATCAAGATGTTTTGATTGAAAGGGGTTTTTTTTTGGCATCACATATTAATTTTGTTCACTATTTTCTTCAGAGTGGAACCAGAATGGAGAACTGTCCAATCATGTGAGCTCCTGGATCCATGCAGGAGCCCTTCAGCTCCTTTAGTTTTCAATGATCAGGTCTCCAGTCTCTGTTTTATCAGTGTACATTGGACAAATGAAGAAGCTACAGTATGTAAAAATATGTATACAACCTTTTTAAAAAAACAAACAAAAACAATGTACATAGGCATGCTTTGAAATAATGTCACTTTTGTATGCAATGGTAAAAACAAAATGGGGTTAAGATTCCCATCAAGCCTCCAGCGAGAAGAAAGATGATCTAGTTTGATACCGACCATCTTACAACAATATTTTGGAGAAATGTATGTTAGACAATAGAAGAATGTGTTCCTGTACTATCAGTTCAATAGGATTTTATGAAGATAGAGTGACACAGCAGGGTTGTGGTAACTTCAGTCCATCTATTTTCACAACTGAATTAAAGCTGAATAAGTTCTGCTCCCTCAGCAGTAGAATCCTTCCAGCCTTGCTAAGGATCTATTTTGTGTATTTTTGCTGATATCAATAAACATATTTTCAGAAATTGCTTTGATTTTTTTTATTGATCATGTTGAAAAGCTTAGACGGATCAGGCTATCCTACATGTTTTAGAGATCTGAATAGTTTTTAAATGTATTTTTCCAAAAATATGAGTCAATAAAAAGTAATGAAAGAAAACCCCTTTGCCCTTTAATTTGTGTTGACACGGACAGCACACGTATGTCAACATATGTCCTATTTGTATGTGTTAATGTTGTGGCAGTTCCATTTCCCAGAGCTCCTCACTTTTGGCGAGAATTCCGAAAATGATCCATGATGGTGACTGATCATTAATGGTTGGCCCCGCCCCTTTTCACAAGATCATAGCCGGTTGCCGGGGGTAACGCCCCTACCATTCCTGTCAGAACTGTCACAGTATATAAGCAAGTTCACAGTTTTAAATCATCCTGTTTCAAGACTCGATTGTGTTGAGGCAGAATCTCAGTGACTTGTGCATCCAAAACTTAGAGACTTAGAGAGAAACTCCACGTTGTTTGAGGAAATTATCAAGAATCAGATTTGAGCTTTCATTTCTGGCCTTGATTCAACTTTGAGAATGTCTTCATGGATCAACCCGGGCACTTCAGGTAAGAGGGAGAGATGCTGAGTTTCATGAAAACATGCCTTAACTCTCTTCAATGTTTCAAATAAACTGCCACAGTGGCTCTGGCTCACTTCTGTACAAGTTAAACCACGGGTGGGCCACCATGTGGCACAAAACTTTAAAGAGTGATTCCACTGATTAACACTCTTCTGTGGCTGAAGGTGTGTTAATCAGTGGAATCACCTGTTAAAGTGTTGGGTTGGAAGGAAAACCTGCATACACATGGCCCTCCATGGCACATGGTTGCCCACCCCTGAGTGAAAAAAAAAGGATAAATCTTGGACAGTGGAGTTCAGATTTTATGACCAATGTTTGTTCTTTAAAGGCTTTATTTGGTGACGCACAAAGTTGAAATCCTAGAGTGTTTTTGTGTAAAGCTGATTGAACGTGTTCTCTCTCCACACCAGAGATCCAGGTGGGACAAACCATCCACAGCAGCTCGGCCTTCTACCAGATCCTGGAGTTCATAGGTGAGGGCTGCTTTGGGAAAGTGGCCAAATGCCTAAACCTCACCAAAATGCAGACTGTGGCAGTGAAGATTCTGAAGCACAACAACAAGTTCCTGAAAGACTTGGAGATGGAAATAAAGATGCTGCAGAGGATTGGTGACCTGGACCCCACCCACGCCAATGTTATCCGCTTCCACGAAAGATTCAGTTTTAGGGGACACATCTGCCTGGTCTTCGAGATGCTGGACACGGACTTCTACAATCTCCTTCAACAGCGAGGCTGGACCCCCCTCTCTCTTTGCGAAATTCGGCCCATTGCGCAGCAGCTGCTCATAGCCCTGGACGCCCTGAAGCGTCTCCGCATCCTTCACACAGACATCAAGCCGGACAATGTCATGCTGGTCAGTCAGTACGACCAGCCCCTCAAGGTCAAATTAATTGACTTTGGGGAGGCCATTCCACTGTCATCAGTTGAAGTGGGATTATTTATTCAGCCAGGTGGATTCAGGGCACCAGAAGTCACCCTCGGTCTCCCATTCAATGAGGCCATTGATGTCTGGGGGCTTGGCTGTTTCCTGGGTTTCCTCTATCTGGCAGACAACCTCTTCCCGGTGGACTGTACCTACCAGTCCATGAGGTGCTTGATCAAGGTGCTGGGCCAGCCTGAGGACCACCAATTGAGGGATGGGGTTTATACCCACGACTTTTTCGACGAGGTGGACACGGTTACTGGAACAAAGTGGAGGCTGAAGACTCCACACGAATATGCTACAGCCAACGGTGTGGAGCCTAAGAAGAGGCAGGCCTCCTTTGACCTTCCCAGCTCGCTGGATGATTTGGTCTACATCCACCCAGAAGGAGAGGTAGCGGAGTTTGAGGACAGGAAGGTCTTTGTTGACCTTTTAAAGGGGCTTCTGCAAATGGAAGGGGATCGAAGACTCACACCCCGTCAAGCTCTGAAACACCCCTTTTTTAATTTGACCCATCTGACCAAATACGCTCGCACAAGCTCTTATATGACCAACGCTCACCGCATGATGGACATCTGCAGAGTAAAGGACGGGACAGGAGATGATGTCCACATCTCTGCAACCTGCAAACCTTCACTGGATTTGGGGGTCAACGTGAGCAAACAACCCTCTGTTGCTGACAACCAAGATGAGGAAAAGGACTCCTGGTCTGAAAACAAATACAGTGACTCCTGGTCCTCAGATGAAGGGAACAACTCACGGCCCTCAGTTGTGGAAAACCAATTCTGGTTTAAAGATGATGACAAAAGCTCCTCATCTTCGGCTGGAGCACACGAGGAAAACAACTCCCAGTCTTCAGAAGAAGAGAACGACTGCTGGTCTTCAGATGAGGACAACGACTGCTGGTCTTCAAATGAAGACGACGACTGCTGGTCTTCAGATGAAGACGACGACGGCTGGTCATCCGATGAAGACGACGACGGCTGGTCATCCGATGAGGACGATGACTCCTGGTCATCCGATGATGACAGTGACTCCTGGTCATCCGATGCGGACGATGACTCCTGGTCATCTGATGATGACAACGACTCCTGGTCGTCCGATGAGGACGATGAGTCCTGTTCATCCGATGAAGATACGGACTCACAGTCCTCAGTTGAGGAAAACAAAGATGAAGACAAAGGCTCCTCATCTTCAGAGGGAAATCATGAGGACCACAACTCCTGGTCTTCAAATGAAGAAATCGACTCCTGGTCTTCAGATAAAGACAATGACTCCTGGTCACCAGATGAAGACATTGACGCCCAGTTGAATGAAGGAGACAATCATGCCCAGTTAAAAGATGACGATCACAGCACCTCATCTTCAAATGGAATGCAAAAATCCACTGGCATTAAGGTTTTCAGAAGAATTTACAAAACATTTCGTCGTATCACGGCTGTGTTTCGCTGCTGCGTCAGACCCACAGCAGAGGATTGACGTTTTTGTCTCAAATACATTTGTGCTGAGTAGTTACACTCAATGGTCTGATGTGAAAAGAGTCTAGGGTAAAAGTCAGACAAGAGGAAATCTGCAGGATGCTTAGAGCAGGGAAGGCAGGTGCAGCAGTGCCAGACATATCCTGTACACCGGGAGAACAACTTATCAAAAAAAAGCAGAGGAAAATCAAGAGGTAAAATGGTGGCAGAGCATCGAGGCCACATGGAGTAAAGGCAAAGACTAAGGAGGATTCCAGATGTCCCCGAAGCTGGTTGGAAGACATGGAGATGGTTCATTCAACAAGAGCTGCCTCAGTGTCATGGAGGAGGACTGGACCGACATGCCAAGATTACCTGGGAAGAGCTTCCCACCTTCCTGAGAGGTAAGTGAGCACTACCTGCTGGGCTCTTTTTTAAAAGAATCACAAGCTTTAAAAATTTCACACCAAAATTTTTTTTTTTTTTTTTTGGTTTGTGACAGGAAACTGAGCCGTGCTCCTACCAGAACTGGATGTGGAGATGTTTTACCTGCTGTGTCTGATGGATGGACGGCTTTGAACCTTCAGCATCACTTGACAGGAAGTGCATCCTGTTACTGAAGGAAACAAACAGTGAGTCCCAGAACAGACAACAACGACTGCAGTGTTGAAAAAGAGACAGACATATTAGCATAAAACTACATACTCACTTTTTTTTTTTGAATAAAAACAATATTCCAGCTGAGTATGTGTTCATGGATAAGCATAAATGTAGTTTATGTATTCCAAATAATGTTGACGCCTACTGTTGTCTCTGCTTACAGTGTCTCAGCTTACCTCGAAGAGAGGCTGCCTGCACCAAGATGGCAACTACTTCAGCGTGCAAGATGTCATCCAACACCCAGCCCACCCCAGGAATATGGACCAGTATTGCAAAGGATATGTCTGAATTCATTCATGAATTCCAACAAGCTGTAGCGGATCCAGACCCACAGAGCCCACTGCTCAGGTCCAACGTGAGACAGGTGTTTTGGAGACCAGGGCCCTGATTGATCAAGTTTGATCAAGTTTAACAGTTTCGTTTTAAGTGCAAAGAATTCCTGAAATTTGCTTCTGTCACATTAAATTATAAAATCAAGTTGTTGAATTTCTTGAAGCTGAGAATGATTCCTTATACTGGCCCAGTTATATGACAGCTGGAGAGGTCTCTCCAGTGATGTGAAGTTTAAAGTGTAAATGTGACAAGTCTGTGGGCTAAAACACATTATTGACTACGTTTACATGCACACTATATCCCAATTAATGTCATACTTTGATTAAATTCATATTCTGAATCAGTTGTTGATGTGCACTGCAGCTGTGGGAATCATCTTCTTTCCATGTTTGTTGGCATATTTCTAATAAAGCTTTTCTCTGCACGATGAACTTGCTCTACTTCCGGTTCCTTGCTCAGAAACTTTGCTGAATTTCCGGTTTAAGTGAAATTAAACTTATTCATAAACAAAATGCAAAGGTTTCCTTCTAATCAAACAGCATTCAATGTAGTTAGCAAATGTAACACAATGGCATTCACACTACGTCACGGATGTTTTACAGCTGCACACCTCAATCTCTGGGTCTTCATTGAAGCAAGTAAAAATATCGAATTATCAGACAATTCCTTTTTCTGCCAAAGGTTTGAAAATATTTGCTTGTGAATTAAACATGAGCTGACTTGAATCATGTGTTTCTCATATATTCTGCTCACATTTGGTTTCAGTATGAAAAACTCCTACATGTTTGTTCTGACACAAGAGAAACACTGGCCACAAAGTATAAATTGTTCCCACTCTGGTTAATCAGGAAATGTTTTTTAATTAAAACTTTGTATTAACGTACAGCCTGTAAAACTAAATATAATAAATATTATCTTGAGGTCAAAAATGAAACAAAAGAAGTTGCCCTGTTACCTGAAATAACTTGAGATAAAAGTAGTTGGGTAAGAATTGAAGAAAACCCTGATGATGAAAGTAAAGGTTGTGTGTTGTTCTATTCCTGCATGTGGAGGGACGTGCTAAAATTATTTTTACTCAGTCACTTTTCACTGATAAACTTTGTTTTTGGAAACTATTTCTTATTTTGAATTTTATTTTGAAATTCGTACTGTGTCTTGTTTACCTAGAGCCCGGAAGTTGGTGCTGCTGCTACCAGTGTGTGGCGTTGTTGTCTGGCCCTTGCCTTTCAGCTGCGTGTTTTATTGAAGTGTAAGTGGTGTAAATTAATTAGTTTAAAGGAAAACATGCATGTGGGTTTTTAGTCTGTAAAAGTTGGAATGTTGAATTAAACATTGGACATGGAGTCATACGGTCTGTAAAACCTGCATGTGTCATTGTTGTGTAGTTTTCTGGCAAAAATAAATCAACCAAAACTTTGAAAGAAATGCATAATTTTTCTACAAAATAATTCAGTGAAGAATGATTATTTAGAGGCACAGAAAGAGGATTATCACTGACGTTGAGCACTAAATAGGAATGGCAGATGTACAGCATTCATACAAAAGATGGACTGCACAAAAATGAAAAAAATCAGCCATTCGAGAACGATGTTAAGGTCAGGTGGTATGTGAGGAGGGGCTAGAGGGCCCAAGCCTTCTCCGATGGACCCTCGAATGATCATTTCAGTATTGCAGTCATCAAACTTATGCTAATGCACAATAACGGTGCATCTGTGGCTCAGCAGGTGGCCCACAGCACCTGTGGGGACAGTGAGTATAACCTGCGGAGCCGAACGGTGGTGTGCGGCTCCTGCGGACTTCCATCAGACAAATCCAGCAACTGCTCGGTGTCTTCAGCTTCCCGCTCCTTCCGCAGCGGCGGCGTCTCTGAGGGTCTACTGCCACACACCTATGTGTTCAGCGCCAGCACACCTCGCAAGGTGGGCCCTAACCAACAGAATACATGACTACATTCAGAACTACTTGTTTTTCATTTTCTTTATTTAAAAATCAAGGTGTTTTGATTGAAAGTTGTTTTTTTTTTGGCATCACATATTAATTTTGTTCACTATTTTCTTCAGAGTGGAACCAGAATGGAGAACTGTCCAATCATGTGAGCTCCTGGATCCATGCAGGAGCCCTTCAGCTCCTTTAGTTTTCAATGATCAGGTCTCCAGTCTCTGTTTTATCAGTGTACTTTGGAAAAATGAACAAGCTACAGTATGTAAAAATATGTTTACAACCTTTAAAAAAAAAAAAAAAACAATGTACATAGGCATGCTTTGAAATAATGTCACTTTTGTATGCAATAGTAAAAACAAAATGGGGTTAAGATTCCCATCAAGCCTCCAGCGAGAAGAAAGATGATCTAGTTTGATACCGACCATCTTACAACAATATTTTGGAGAAATGTATGTTAGACAATAGAAGAATGTGTTCCTGTACTATCAGTTTAATAGGATTTTATGAAGATAGAGTGACACAGCAGGGTTGTGGTAACTTCAGTCCATCTATTTTCACAACTGAATTAAAGCTGAATAAGTTCTGCTCCCTCAGCAGTAGAATCCTTCCAGCCTTGCTAAGGATCTATTTTGTGTATTTTTGCTGACATCAATAAACATATTTTCAGAAATTGCTTTGATTTTTTTTATTGATCATGTTGAAAAGCTTAGACGGATCAGGCTATCCTACATGTTTTAGAGATCTGAATAGTTTTTAAATGTATTTTTTCAAAAATATGAGTCAATAAAAAGTATTGAAAGAAAACCCCTTTGCCCTTTAATTTGTGTTGACACGGACAGCACACGTATGTCAACATATGTCCTATTTGTATGTGTTAATGTTGTGGCAGTTCCATTTCCCAGAGCTCCTCACTCTTGGCGAGAATTCCGAAAATGATCCATGATGGTGATTGATCATTAAAGGTTGGCCCCGCCCCTTTTCACAAGATCATAGCCGGTTGCCGGGGTAACGCCCCTACCATTCCTGTCAGAACTGTCACAGTATATAAGCAAGTTCACAGTTTTAAATCATCCTGTTTCAAGACTCGATTGTGTTGAGGCAGAATCTCAGTGACTTGTGAATCCAAAACTTAGAGACTTAGAGAGAAACTCCACGTTGTTTGAGGAAATTATCAAGAATCAGATTTGAGCTTTCATTTCTGGCCTTGATTCAACTTTGAGAATGTCTTCATGGATCAACCCGGGCACTTCAGGTAAGAGGGAGAGAATGCTGAGTTTCATGAAAACATGCCTTAACTCTCTTCAATGTTTCAAATAAACTGCCACAGTGGCTCTGGCTCACTTCTGTACAAGTTAAACCAGGGGTGGGCCACCATGTGCCATGGAGGGCCGTGTGTATGCAGGTTTTCCTTCCAACCCAACATTTTAACGAGTGATTCCACTGATTAACACTCTTCTGTGGCTGAAGGTGTGTTAATCAGTGGAATCACCTGTTAAAGTGTTGGGTTGGAAGGAAAACCTGCATACACACGGCACTCCATGGCACATGGTTGCCCACCCCTGAGTGAAACAAACAGGATTATTCTTGGACAGTAGAGTTCAGATTTTATGACCAATGTTTGTTTTTTAAAGGCTTTATTTGGTGACGCACAAAGTTGAAATTCTAGAGTGTTTTTGTGTAAAGCTGATTGAACGTGTTCTCTCTCCACACCAGAGATCCAGGTGGGACAAACCATCCACAGCAGCTCTGCCTTCTACCAGATCCTGGAGTTCATAGGTGAGGGCTGCTTTGGGAAAGTGGCCAAATGCCTAAACCTCACCAAAATGCAGACTGTGGCAGTGAAGATTCTGAAGCACAACAACAAGTTCCTGAAAGACTTGGAGATGGAAATAAAGATGCTGCAGAGGATTGGTGACCTGGACCCCACCCACGCCAATGTTATCCGCTTCCACGAAAGATTCAGTTTTAGGGGACACATCTGCCTGGTCTTCGAGATGCTGGACACGGACTTCTACAATCTCCTTCAACAGCGAGGCTGGACCCCCCTCTCTCTTTGCGAAATTCGGCCCATTGCGCAGCAGCTGCTCATAGCCCTGGACGCCCTGAAGCGTCTCCGCATCCTTCACACAGACATCAAGCCGGACAATGTCATGCTGGTCAGTCAGTACGACCAGCCCCTCAAGGTCAAATTAATTGACTTTGGGGAGGCCATTCCACTGTCATCAGTTGAAGTGGGATTATTTATTCAGCCCGGTGGATTCAGGGCACCAGAAGTCACCCTCGGTCTCCCATTCAATGAGGCCATTGATGTCTGGGGGCTTGGCTGTTTCCTGGGTTTCCTCTATCTGGCAGACAACCTCTTCCCGGTGGACTGTACCTACCAGTCCATGAGGTGCTTGATCAAGGTGCTGGGCCAGCCTGAGGACCACCAATTGAGGGATGGGGTTTATACCCACGACTTTTTCGATGAGGTGGACACGGTTACCGGAACAAAGTGGAGGCTGAAGACTCCACACGAATATGCTACAGCCAACGGTGTGGAGCCTAAGAAGAGGCAGGCCTCCTTTGACCTTCCCAGCTCGCTGGATGATGTGGTCTACATCCACCCAGAAGGAGAGGTAGCGGAATTTGAGGACAGGAAGGTCTTTGTTGACCTTTTAAAGGGGCTTCTGCAAATGGAAGGGGATCAAAGACTCACACCCCGTCAAGCTCTGCAACACCCCTTTTTTAATTTGACCCATCTGACCAAATACGCTCGCACAAGCTCTTATATGACCAACGCTCACCGCATGATGGACATCTGCAGAGTAAAGGACGGGACAGGAGATGATGTCCACATCTCTGCAACCTGCAAACCTTCACTGGATTTGGGGGTCAACGTGAGAAAACAACCCTCTGTTGCTGACAACCAAGTCAATGAAGACAAATGCTCTCGCCCTGGGTTTGAAATCTTCTGGTCTTTAGATGAGGAAAAGGACTCCTGGTCTGCAAACAAATACAGTGACTCCTGGTCCTCAGATGAAGGGAACAACTCACGGCCCTCAGTTGTGGAAAACCAATTCTGGTTTAAAGATGATGACAAAAGCTCCTCATCTTCGGCTGGAGCACACGAGGAAAACAACTCCCACTCTTCAGAAGAAGAGAACGACTGCTGGTCTTCAGATGAGGACGACGACTGCTGGTCTTCAGATGAAGACGACGACTGCTGGTCTTCAAATGAAGACGACGACTGCTGGTCTTCAGATGAAGATGACGACGGCTGGTCTTCAGATGAAGACAATGACTGCTGGTCATCCGATGAGGACGATGACTCCTGGTCATCTGATGATGACAATGACTCCTGGTCATCTGATGATGACAATGACTCCTGGTCGTCCGATGAGGACGATGAGTCCTGTTCATCCGATGAAGATACGGACTCACAGTCCTCAGTTGAGGAAAACAAAATCCGCTTCAAAGATGAAGACAAAGGCTCCTCATCTTCAGAGGGAAATCATGAGGACCACAACTCCTGGTCTTTAAATGAAGGAATCGACTCCTGGTCTTCAGATAAAGACCACGACTCCTGGTTACCAGATGAAGACATTGACCCCCAGTTGAATGAAGAAGACAATCATGCCCGGTTAAAAGATGACAATAACGGCACCTCATCTTCAAATGGAATGCAAAAATCCACTCGCATTTCCGTTTTCAGAAGAATTTACAAGACCTTTCGTCGAATCACGGCTGTGTTTCGCTGCTGCGTCAGACCCAACGCAGAGGATTGACGTTTTTGTCTCAAATGCATTTGTGCTGAGTAGTTACACTCAATGGTCTGATGTGAAAAGAGTCCAGGATAAAAGTCAGACAAGAGGAAATCTGCAGGGTGCTTAGAGCAGGGAAGGCAGGTGCAGCAGTGCCAGACATATCCTGTACACCGGGAGAACAATTTATCAAAAAAAAGCAGAGGAAAATCAAGAGGTAAAATGGTGGCAGAGCATCGAGGCCACGTGGAGTAAAGGCAAAGAATAAGGAGGATTCCAGATGTCCCCAAAGCTGGTTGGAAGACATGGAGATGGTTCTTTCAACAAGAGCTGCCTCAGTGTCATGGAGGAGGACTGGACCGACATGCCAAGATTACCTGGGAAGAGCTTCCCACCTTCCTGAGAGGTAAATGAGCACTACCTGCTGGGCTCTTTTTTAAAAGAACCACAAGCTTTAAAAATTTCACACCAAACTTTTTTTTTTTTTTTTTGGTTTGTTACAGTAAACTGAGCTGTGCTCCTACCAGAACTGGATGTGGAGATGTTTTACCTGCCGTGTCTGATGGATGGACAGCTTTGAACCTTCAGCATCACGTGACAGGAAGGGCATCCTCTTACTGAAGGAAACAAACAGTGAGTCCCAGAACAGACAACAACGACTGCAGTGTTGAAAAAGAGACAGACATATTAGCATAAAACTACGTACTCACTTTTTTTTTTGAATAAAAACAATATTCCAGCTGAGTATGTGTTCATGGATAAGCATAAATGTAGTTTATGTATTCCAAATAATGTTGACGCCTACTGTTGTCTCTGCTTACAGTGTCTCAGCTTACCTCGAAGAGAGGCTGCCTGCACCAAGATGGCCACTACTTCAGCGTGCAAGATGTCATCCCACACCCAGCCCACCCCAGGAATATGGACCAGTATTGCAAAGGATATGTCTGACATGTCTGAATTTATTCATGAATTCCAACCATACTTTGATTAAATACATATTCTGAATCAGTTGTTGATGTGCACTGCAGCTGTGGGAATCATCTTCTTCCCATGTTTGTTGGCATATTTCTAATAAAGCTTTTCTTTGCACGATGAACTTGCTCTACTTCCGGTTCCTTGCTAAGAAACTTTGCTGAATTTCCGGTTTAAGTGAAATTAAACTTATTCATAAACAAAATGCAAAGGTTTCCTGATAATCAAACAGCATTCAATGTAGTAAGCAAATGTAACACAATGGCTTTCACACTACGTCACGGATGTTTTACAGCTGCACACCTCAATCTCTGGGTCTTCATTGAAGCAAGTAAACATATAGAATTATCAGACAATTCCTTTTTCTGCCAAAGGTTTGAAAATGTTTGCTTGTGAATTAAACATGAGCTGACGTGAATCATGTATTTCTCATATATTCTGCTCACATTTGGCCTCAGTATGAAAAACTCCTACATGTTTGTTCTGACACAAGAGAAACACTGGCCACAAATTATAAATTGTTCCCACTCTGGTTAATCAGGAAATGTTTTTTAATTAAAACTTTGGTTTAACGTACAGCTTGTAAAACTAAATACAATAAATATTACCTTGAGGTAAAAAATGAAACAAAAGAAGTTGCCCTGTTACCTGAAATAACTTGAGATAAAAGTAGGTGGGTAAGAATTGAAGAAAACCCTGATGATGAAAGTAAAGGTTGTGTGTTGTTCTATTCCTGCATGTGGGGGGACGTGCTAAAATTATTTTGACTCAGTCACTATTCACTGATAAACTTTGTTTTTGGAAACTATTTCTTATTTTGAATTTTATTTTGAAATTCGTACTGTGTCTTGTTTACCTAGAGCCAGGAAGTTGGTGCTGCTGCTACCAGTGTGTGGCGTTGTTGTCTGGCCCTTGCCTTTCAGCTGCGTGTTTTATAGAAGTGTAATTGGTGTAAATTAATTAGTTTAAAGGAAAACATGCATGTGGGTTTTTAGTCTGTAAAAGTTGGAATGTTGAATTAAACATTGGACATGGAGTCATACGGTCTGTAAAACCTGCATGTGTCATTGTTGTGTAGTTTTCTGGCAAAAATAAATCAACCAAAACTTTGAAAGAAATGCATAATTTTTCTACAAAATAATTCAGTGAAGAATGATTATTTAGAGGCACAGAAAGAAGATTATCAGTGACGTTGAGCACTAAATAGGAATGGCAGATGTACAGCATTCATACAATAGATGGACTGCACAAAAATGAAAAAAATCAGCCATTAGAGAACGATGTGAAGGTCAGGTGGGATGTGAGGAGGGGCTAGAGGGCCCAAGCCTTCTCCGATGGACCCTAGAATGATCATTTCAGTATTGCAGTCATCAAACTTATGCTAATGCACAATAACGGTGCGTCTGTGGCTCAGCAGGTGGCCCACAGCACCTGTGGGGACAGTGAGTATAACCTGCGGAGCCGAACGGTGGTGTGCGGCTCCTGCAGACTTCCATCAGACAAATCCAGCAACTGCTCGGTGTCTTCAGCTTCCCGCTCCTTCCGCAGCGGCGGTGTCTCTGAGGGTCTACTGCCACACACCTATGTGTTCAGCGCCAGCACACCTCGCAAGGTGGGCCCTAACCAACAGAATACATGACTACATTCAGAACTACTTGTTTTTCATTTTCTTTATTTAAAAATCAAGGTGTTTTGATTGAAAGTTGTTTTTTTTTGCATCACATATTAATTTTGTTCACAATTTCCTTCAGAGTGGAACCAGAATGGAGAACTGTCCAATCATGTGAGCTCCTGGATCCATGCAGGAGCCCTTCAGCTCCTTTAGTTTTCAATGATCAGGTCTCCAGTCTCTGTTTTATCAGTGTACTCTGGACAAATGAACAAGCTACAGTATGCAAAAATATGTTTACATCCTTTTTAAAAAAAACAAAAACAATGTACATAGGCATGCTTTGAAATAATGTCCCTTTTGTATGCAATGGTAAAAACAAAATGGGGTTAAGATTCCCATCAAGCCTCCAGCGAGAAGAAAGATGATCTAGTTTGATACTGACCATCTTACAACAATATTTTGGAGAAATGTATGTTAGACAATAGAAGAATGTGTTCCTGTACTATCAGTTCAATAGGATTTTATGAAGATAGAGTGACACAGCAGGGTTGTGGTAACTTCAGTCCATCTATTTTCACAACTGAATTAAAGCTGAATAAGTTCTGCTCCCTCAGCAGTAGAATCCTTCCAGCCTTGCTAAGGATCTATTTTGTGTATTTTTGCTGACATCAATAAACATATTTTCAGAAATCGCTTTGATTTTTTTTATTGATCATGTTGAAAAGCTTAGACGGATCAGGCTATCCTACATGTTTTAGAGATCTGAATAGTTTTTAAATGTATTTTTCCAAAAATATGAGTCAATAAAAAGTAATGAAAGAAAACCCCTTTGCCCTTTAATTTGTGTTGACACGGACAGCACACGTATGTCAACATATGTCCTATTTGTATGTGTTAATGTTGTGGCAGTTCCATTTCCCAGAGCTCCTCACTCTTGGCGAGAATTCCGAAAATGATCCATGATGGTGATTGATCATTAATGGTTGGCCCCGCCCCTTTTCACAAGATCATAGCCGGTTGCCGGGGTAACGCCCCTCCTATTCCTGTCAGAACTGTCACAGTATATAAGCAAGTTCACAGTTTTAAATCACTCTGTTTCAAGACTCGATTGTGTTGAGGCAGAATCTCAGTGACTTGTGCATCCAAAACTTAGAGACTTCGAGAGAAACTCCACGTTGTTTGAGGAAATTATCAAGAATCAGATTTGAGCTTTCATTTCTGGCCTTGATTCAACTTTGAGAATGTCTTCATGGATCAACCCGGGCACTTCAGGTAAGAGGGAGAGATGCTGAGTTTCATGAAAACATGCCTTAACTCTCTTCAATGTTTCAAATAAACTGCCACAGTGGCTCTGGCTCACTTCTGTACAAGTTAAACCAGGGGTGGGCCACCATGTGCCATGGAGGGCCGTGTGTATGCAGGTTTTCCTTCCAACCCAACATTTTAACGAGTGATTCCACTGATTAACACTCTTCTGTGGCTGAAGGTGTGTTAATCAGTGGAATCACTTGTTAAAGTGTTGGGTTGGAAGGAAAACCTGCATACACACGGCCCTCCATGGCACATGGTTGCCCACCCCTGAGTGAAACAAACAGGATTATTCTTGGACAGTAGAGTTCAGATTTTATGACCAATGTTTGTTTTTTAAAGGCTTTATTTGGTGACGCACAAAGTTGAAATCCTAGAGTGTTTTTGTGTAAAGCTGATTGAACGTGTTCTCTCTCCACACCAGAGATCCAGGTGGGACAAACCATCCACAGCAGCTCGGCCTTCTACCAGATCCTGGAGTTCATAGGTGAGGGCTGCTTTGGGAAAGTGGCCAAATGCCTAAACCTCACCAAAATGCAGACTGTGGCAGTGAAGATTCTGAAGCACAACAACAAGTTCCTGAAAGACTTGGAGATGGAAATAAAGATGCTGCAGAGGATTGGTGACCTGGACCCCACCCACGCCAATGTTATCCGCTTCCACGAAAGATTCAGTTTTAGGGGACACATCTGCCTGGTCTTCGAGATGCTGGACACGGACTTCTACAATCTCCTTCAACAGCGAGGCTGGACCCCCCTCTCTCTTTGCGAAATTCGGCCCATTGCGCAGCAGCTGCTCATAGCCCTGGACGCCCTGAAGCGTCTCCGCATCCTTCACACAGACATCAAGCCGGACAATGTCATGCTGGTCAGTCAGTACGACCAGCCCCTCAAGGTCAAATTAATTGACTTTGGGGAGGCCATTCCACTGTCATCAGTTGAAGTGGGATTATTTATTCAGCCAGGTGGATTCAGGGCACCAGAAGTCACCCTCGGTCTCCCATTCAATGAGGCCATTGATGTCTGGGGGCTTGGCTGTTTCCTGGGTTTCCTCTATCTGGCAGACAACCTCTTCCCGGTGGACTGTACCTACCAGTCCATGAGGTGCTTGATCAAGGTGCTGGGCCAGCCTGAGGACCACCAATTGAGGGATGGGGTTTATACCCACGACTTTTTCGACGAGGTGGACACGGTTACCGGAACAAAGTGGAGGCTGAAGACTCCACACGAATATGCTACAGCCAACGGTGTGGAGCCTAAGAAGAGGCAGGCCTCCTTTGACCTTCCCAGCTCGCTGGATGATTTGGTCTACATCCACCCAGAAGGAGAGGTAGCGGAGTTTGAGGACAGGAAGGTCTTTGTTGACCTTTTAAAGGGGCTTCTGCAAATGGAAGGGGATCGAAGACTCACACCCCGTCAAGCTCTGCAACACCCCTTTTTTAATTTGACCCATCTGACCAAATACGCTCGCACCAGCTCTTATATGACCAACGCTCACCGCATGATGGACATCTGCAGAGTAAAGGACGGGACAGGAGATGATGTCCACATCTCTGCAACCTGCAAACCTTCACTGGATTTGGGGGTCAACGTGAGCAAACAACCCTCTGTTGCTGACAACCAAGATGAGGAAAAGGACTCCTGGTCTGAAAACAAATACAGTGAGTCCTGGTCCTCAGATGAAGGGAACAACTCACGGCCCTCAGTTGTGGAAAACCAATTCTGGTTTAAAGATGATGACAAAACCTCCTCATCTTCAGCTGGAGCACTGGAGGAAAACAACTCCCAGTCTTCAGAAGAAGAGAACGACTGCTGGTCTTCAGATGAGGACGACGACTGCTGGTCTTCAAATGAAGACGACGACTGCTGGTCTTCAGATGAAGACGACGACTGCTGGTCTTCAGATGAAGACGACGACTCCTGGTCATCCGATGAGTCCTGGTCATCCGATGATGACAATGACTCCTGGTCGTCCAATGAGGACGATGAGTCCTGTTCATCCAATGAGGACGATGAGTCCTGTTCATCCGATGAAGATACGGACTCACAGTCCTCAGTTGAGGAAAACAAAATCCGCTTCAAAGATGAAGACAAAGGCTCCTCATCTTCAGAGGGAAAACATGAGGACCACAACTCCTGGTCTTCAAATGAAGAAATCGACTCCTGGTCTTCAGATAAAGACCACGACTCCTGGTCACCAGATGAAGACATTGACCCCCAGTTGAATGAAGGAGACAATCATGCCCAGTTAAAAGATGACGATAACGGCACCTCGTCTTCAAATGGAATGCAAAAATCCACTGGCATTAAGGTTCTCAGAAGAATTTACAAAACCTTTCGTCGAATCACGGCTGTGTTTCGCTGCTGCGTCCGACCCACAGCAGAGGATTGACTTTTTTGTCTTAAATACATTTGTGCTGAGTAGTTACACTCAATGGTCTGATGTGAAAAGAGTCCAGGGTCAAAGTCAGACAAGAGGAAATCTGCAGGGTGCTTAGAGAAGGGAAGGCAGGTGCAGCAGTGCCAGAGATATCCTGTACACCGGGAGAACAACTTATCAAAGAAAAGCAGAGGAAAATCAAGAGGTAAAATGGTGGCAGAGCATCGAGGCCACATGGAGTAAAGGCAAAGACTAAGGAGGATTCCAGATGTCCCCGAAGCTGGTTGGAAGACATGGAGATGGTTCATTCAACAAGAGCTGCCTCAGTGTCATGGAGGAGGACTGGACCGACATGCCAAGATTACCTGGGAAGAGCTTCCCACCTTCCTGAGAGGTAAGTGAGCACTACCTGCTGGGTTCTTTTTTAAAAGAATCACAAGATTTAAAAATGTCACACCAAACCTTTTTTTTTGTTTTTTTTGGTTTGTTACAGTAAACTGAGCTGTGCTCCTACCAGAACTGGATGTGGAGATGTTTTACCTGCTGTGTCTGATGGATGGACGGCTTTGAACCTTCAGCATCACGTGACAGGAAGGGCATCCCGTTACTGAAGGGAACAAACAGTGAGTCCCAGAACAGACAACAACGACTGCAGTGTTGAAAAAGAGACAGACATATTAGCATAAAACTACATACTCACTTATTTTTTTGAATAAAAACAATATTCCAGCTGAGTATGTGTTCATGGATAAGCATAAATGTAGTTTATGTATTCCAAATAATGTTGACGCCTACTGTTGTCTCTGCTTACAGTGTCTCAGCTTAACTCGAAGAGAGGCTGCCTGCACCAAGATGGCCACTACTTCAGCGTGCAAGATGTCATCCCACACCCAGCCCACCCCAGGAATATGGACCAGTATTGCAAAGGATATGTTTGAATTCATTCATGAATTCCAACAAGCTGTCACGGATCCAGACCCACAGAGCCCACTGCTCAGGTCCAACGTGAGACAGGTGTTTTGGAGACCAGGGCCCTTATTGATCAAGTTTGATCAAGTTTAACAGTTTCGTTTTAAGTGCAAAGAATTCCTGAAATTTGCTTCTGTCACATTAAATTATAAAATCAAGTTGTTGAATTTCTTGAAGCTGAGAATCATTCCTTATACTGGCCCAGTTATACGACAGCTGGAGAGGTCTCTCAAGTGATGTGAAGTTTCAAGTGTAAATGTGACAAGTCTGTGGGCTAAAACACATTATTGACTACATTTACATGCACACTATATCCCAATTAATGTCATACTTAGATTAAGTTCATATTCTGAATCAGTTGTTGATGTGCACTGCAGCTGTGGGAATCATCTTCTTTCCATGTTTGTTGGCATATTTCTAATAAAGCTTTTCTTTGCACGATGAACTTGCTCTACTTCCGGTTCCTTGCTAAGAAACTTTGCTAAATTTCCGGTTTAAGTGAAATTAAACTTATTCATGAACAAAATGCAAAGTTTTCCTGATAATAAAACAGCATTCAATGTAGTAAGCAAATGTAACACAATGGCTTTCACACTACGTCACGGATGTTTTACAGCTGCACACCTCAATCTCTGGGTCTTCATTGAAGCAAGTAAACATATAGAATTATCAGACAATTCCTTTTTCTGCCAAAGGTTTGAAAATGTTTGCTTGTGAATTAAACATGAGCTGACGTGAATCATGTATTTCTCATATATTCTGCTCACATTTGGCTTCAGTATGAAAAACTCTTACATGTTTGTTCTGACACAAGAGAAACACTGGCCACAAATTATAAATTGTTCCCACTCTGGTTAATCAGGAAATGTTTATTAATTAAAACTTGGATTAACGTACAGCCTGTAAAACTAAATATAATAAATATTATCTTGAGGTCAAAAATGAAACAAAAGAAGTTGCCCTGTTACCTGAAATAACTTGAGATAAAAGTAGTTGGGTAAGAATTGAAGAAAACCCTGATGATGAAAGTAAAGGTTGTGTGTTCTTCTATTCCTGCATGTGGAGGGACGTGCTAAAATTATTTTTACTCAGTCACTATTCACTGATTAACTTTTTTTTTTGGAAACTATTTCTTATTTTGAATTTTATTTTGAAATTCGTACTGTGTCTTGTTTACCTAGAGCCAGGAAGTTGGTGCTGCAGCTACCAGTGTGTGGCGTTGTTGTCTGGCCCTTGCCTTTCAGCTGCGTGTTTTATTGAAGTGTAAGTGGTGTAAATTAATTAGTTTAAAGGAAAACATGCATGTGGGTTTTTAGTCTGTAAAAGTTGGAATGTTGAATTAAACATTGGACATGGAGTCATACGGTCTGTAAAACCTGCATGTGTCATTGTTGTGTAGTTTTCTGGCAAAAATAAATCAACCAAAACTTTGAAAGAAATGCATAATTTTTCTACAAAATAATTCAGTGAAGAATGATTTTTTATAGGCACAGAAAGAGGATTATAAGTGACGTTGAGCCCTAAATAGGAATGGCAGATGTACAGCATTCATACAATAGATGGTGTTACATGTGTGACATGTAGAGCTGGCTCAGGTGAGCCCCTGCATGGTTTCTCCCTCTCTCTCTGTTTCCCTCCTCCCTCTCCTGCTCTTAGGAGGAAGATCCAGGAGGACGCTGGCTGCTTCCTGTTCTGCCCTCCCACATGACATCTGGGAGAGGAGTTGATTGGAGCCTGGTTGCCCCTCCACCTGGCTGGTTACAGGGAGGCCTCTTCATAAGCCACTCCCCTGCTTTGTTCTGGCTCTCTCTCTGGCGACCTGCTGAGCAACAGACTTTGAGACAAATTTGTTAGATCAACCTATTTGGAAGTGGGAGGTGGTAGGTTTAGATTAGATTGGGGTACCCCACACAACTCACATCATGTAGTCTTCTTTTGTATACCACACTAGTTTATGGGTTGGTGCCATCCTTGTGCGTTTTTGACAACCTTTATTCGTTAGACAGGCAGGCCTTTTGGTACCTGTGTTTCTTGTGTCAGGAAGATTTCAGTTAGGCCTTGTTTTGTTATCTTAAGTTAATTTGTTTGGCACAATCCCCTCACGGCCTATCTTCCCTTCCACTTTGTACACGACTTTTGTTCTTTTGATCACCCCTTTTTTTGTGAAATAAATAATTCTTGCACTTATAATTTTCCACTTGGCTGTTTGTGTTATTCCTTGTGTTGCCACAAGGAACGTAACAGATGGATTGCACAAAAATGAAAAAAATCAGCCATTAGAGAACGATGTGAAGGTCAGGTGGTATGTGAGGAGGGGCGAGAGGGCCCAAGCCTTCTCAGATGGACCCTAGAATGATCATTTCAGTATTGCAGTCATCAAACTTGTGCTAATGCACAATAACGGTGCGTCTTTGGCTCAGCAGGTGGCCCACAGCACCTGTGGGGACAGTGAGTATAACCTGCGGAGCCGAACGGTGGTGTGCGGCTCCTGCGGACTTCCATCAGACAAATCCAGCAACTGCTCGGTGTCTTCAGCTTCCCGCTCCTTCCGCAGCGGCGTCTCTGAGGGTCTACTGCCACACACCTATGTGTTCACCGTCAGCACACCTCGCAAGGTGGGCCCTAACTAACAGAATACATGACTACATTCAGAACTACTTGTTTTTCATTTTCTTTATTTAAAAATCAAGATGTTTTGATTGAAAGGTTTTTTTTTTTGCATCACATATTCATTTTGTTCACTATTTTCTTCAGAGTGGAACCAGAATGGAGAACTGTCCAATCATGTGAGCTCCTGGATCCATGCAGGAGCCCTTCAGCTCCTTTAGTTTTCAATGATCAGGTCTCCAGTCTCTGTTTTATCAGTGTACATTGGACAAATGAACAAGCTACAGTATGCAAAAATATGTTTACATCCTTTAAAAAAACAAAAAAAAACAATGTACATAGGCATGCATTGAAATAATGTCACTGTTGTATACAATGGTAAAAACAAAATGGGGTTAAGATTCCCATCAAGCCTCCAGCGAGAAGAAAGATGATCTAGTTTGATACCGACCATCTTACAACAATATTTTGGAGAAATGTATGTTAGACAATAGAAGAATGTGTTCCTGTACTATCAGTTCAATAGGATTTTATGAAGATAGAGTGACACAGCAGGGTTGTGGTAACTTCAGTCCATCTATTTTCACAACTGAATTAAAGCTGAATAAGTTCTGCTCCCTCAGCAGTAGAATCCTTCCAGCCTTGCAAAGGATCTATTTTGTGTATTTTTGCTGATATCAATAAACATATTTTCAGAAATCCCTTTGATTTTTTTTATTGATCATGTTGAAAAGCTTAGACGGATCAGGCTATCCTACATGTTTTAGAGATCTGAATAGTTTTTAAATGTATTTTTTCAAAAAATATGAGTCAATAAAAAGTAACGAAAGAAAAACCCCTTTGCCCTTTAATTTGTGTTGCGTTGCTATGAGTTCACAGCTGTGAAATATGAAGTCGTTTTGACGAATCTCGACAAATTCTTTCGAGAAACTTCCTTCTTTTAGGAGTTAAAAACCGCAGAAAGTCATGAAAATACATATCTCACAGTTACAATCCCACTAGAGATTCCTACCTGGGTGGAATGCCTTAGTTTACACTAATAGATAATAATATCAGACTGCTGGACTGGGAGCCTGTTTAAGTGACTCCGAGCGTGCACTGATCTGATACTCACTCCTGAGTTATCCCAGTTTGCACTGGAGAGGCTCTTCATGCAGGTTTCCCTCTCCAACTTGAACTCCTCTTGTAGAGGAAATTCTGTTATGGAAGCCGTTCCTTTTTTTACCTGTGTGTTCTTAAGTTACAGGTTCCTTGTTACTGTTACTACATATCAAGTGTTAAGGTCATCATGGGCACATATAATGGAGGGGACTACTGAATCCAATGATAAATGCCTCAGCAAGAATATAGAGTCATAACGCTGAACGTTAACGGGCTACAGAACCCAATTAAAAGAGGAAAACTTCTAGCCAAGATGAAAAGAGAACAACAACACATAATATTCTGGCAGGAAACTCATATGGTTAAAACTGGACACCAGAAATTGAAAAAAATGGTTTTTAAAAATACTTTCTTTTCTTCATATGCAAATGGAAATGCAAGAGGAGTTGCAATACTTATTGCAAATAAGGTGGACTTTCAGCTCCCCAAACAGATCGTGGACAAGGAAGGGCGTTTTGTCTTGGTGAGGGAACACTCGACTGGAAAGAAGTAACATTACTCAATATTTACAGACCACCAGGACAGGATAAGACACTAATTGACAGAATATTTGATTTAATAGCTACAGAAGTCTCTGGTGTCATGATCTGTGGGGGGGACTGGAACGCCCAGTTGCATCCCACCCTAGACTCTACAAACCCGACAAAGAGAATGAACTCTGAGTCTCTGTATATTAAGAAAATGATTAAAGGGATCGGTACAATCGATGTATGGAGGGACTTTCATCCACTTACTAAACAATGTCCTTTCTATTCTCACCCCCATGCAGACTATTCTAGAATTCACTATTATTTTTATGTTCAGAACAGACAGGCACAGAGTGCTAGATTGTAACACTGGTGTGAGGGATATATCAGATCACTCGGGAGTATACATGAAAATACATTTGGATGTCCCACACAAAAATACCACCTGGCGACTTAACACCTCCATGCTGAATGATGATCAATTTAAGGACTTCATTAAAAAAGAAATAAGGGACTACTTGGAATTTAACAGTAACACAGAGGTGTCACCGAGTATGTTATGGGATGCTGGAAAAGCAGTATTGCGTGGGAAAATTATAATGTGGTCATCACAAAAGAAAAAAGAAAAACTTCAACGAATCAATGACCTGACAAATAAACTCGACTTACTGGAGCAGAAGCATATAGAGTCTAATGACCCTGCCCTACTAGAACAAATATCTTCAGTAAAATCAGAACTAAACAAGAAACTCAATGACCTGGTGGAACTCAAATTGAAATATGTCAAACAAACCTACTAGGAAAATGGACCTTGAGCGAAAAAAATATTGGCCTGGAGACTGAGGAAACAGCAGTCTGAAAGATCCATTTACAAATTAAAGGACCCTGTCACCAAACAGATGTGTTTTAAACCAGAAGAAATACATAAGTTGTTTGAAATATACTACAGGAATTTATACACTCAACCTCAATTCGCAGAACCAGCCACAGTGAAGCAGTTTTTAGAATCTTTAGACCTGCCGTCCATTGGCACAGAAGAAAACCAGCTGATAACTGCAGATATTACATTAGTAGAGGTCGATAAGGCCATTTCTAAACTGAAAACAAACAAAGCAGCAGGGGGAGATGGGCGACCCGCCGAGTGGTAGAAGTCTTTTAGGGACTCCTTAACCCCACTTTTACTAAGATGTTTTAACTATGTGCTTCAGGGGGGTGAGACCCCACCGTCTTGGAAACAAGCCATAATATCTGTAATACCGAAACCAGGAAAAGACAGGACAGAGTGCAGCTCGTACCGGCCTTTTTCTGTTTTAAATGCTGAGTATAAAATATTTACTTCAATTATTGTCAGTAGGCTTGAAATATTGTCCCAGACCTGATTGATACAGACCAGCCCGGATTTGTTAGAAATAAGCATACACAAGATAACGTCAGGCGTGCAATACACCTGATGGACATTATGAGCAGAAGTAACACGAGGTTCCTTGCAGTTGGCTTTGACGCCGAAAAAGCCTTCGACTCTGTTCGGTGGCAATTCTTATATTTGGTCCTACAACGCTTTGGCTTTAACGATACTGTTGTAAGATGTCTTGAATCAATATATGATTCACCAGTTGCCCAGATCAGAATAGATGGCAGTCGTCCAGGCACAGTCCCTTTGGAGCAGGGATGCCGACAGGGCTGTCCTCTGAGCCCCATCCTGTTTGCTCTATTTATAGAGCCACTCGCTCAAAAAATCAGGGAAGACCCAGAGATTATGGGAATCGTATTTAAGGGAAGAGAATATAAGACATGCCTATACGCAGATGATATCCTGGCAACCCTGTCCAACCCAGATACCAGTCTCCTTAAACCAATGTCCACTCTCGACCAATATGGTTTCTATTCAGGATACAAACTGAACATCGAGAAAACCCAGACTCTTTCTTTTAATGAGTCACCCCAAGAAAACACACATAAAACCTTTGAATTTATATGGAAAACCAGAATATTGAAATATTTAGGAGTTAATATTCCCAAGACCTATGAAGGTATATATGAAGCAAATTACGGTGTCATCACAAACAAAATTAAAAATGACTTGGATAGATGGACTCCCCTGATGCTTGACTTACACAACCGAATAGAAGCTATAAAAATGGTCATACCACCTCAATTGTTATTGCTTTTCCAATCGCTACCTGTAGAAATACCGACTAAACAGTTTAACCAATGGAATCGGATCATCTCTAGATTCATATGGCAGAATAAAAAACCTAGGGTACGCTACAAAACATTACATCTGCCAAAAGAGAAAGGTGGGTTGCCACTTTCATGTCTAGAGGACTACTACAAAGCAGCACAGCTGCAGTATGTTGTCTATTGGTGTAGGGAGGGTTACGATGCAGGGTGGAAGGAGTTCGAATTGAACCAACTAGATATTCCTCTTCAATCATTACTGGGTGACAAAACCCTCAAGATGATGTACTCGAGTAAATTATGCAACCTTACAACGACTCCCCTTAAGATCTGGTTCAAAGAGGTCGGCAATTCAAACTTAGAGAGGAAAGCTCGGCTTTTGAGATGGGTTGACCATGACAGAGATTTCCTACCGGCCCAGCTAGATATCAGATTTAAAGAACTGACCCGAAAAGGCATTACTTCATATTGTGTAATTTCGTCTGACACAGGCCTGGATAGTTTTCAACAGCTGCAGAAAAATCATGACTTAGACAAACAAGATTTCTACAGATATTTGCAGCTCAGGCACCACTTTGACAGAAATATAAAACATTTAAAAGAAGGTGACATGGACCTCATGAACATTGTTTTTGATGCATATAAAGGTAAAATTCACAAGAAAGAGGGCTCCAGAATATACTTGTGCCTACAACTTAACAAAAAATTGTCAACATCGTATGTAAAATGTTACTGGGAGAAGGAAGCAAATATAAGCTTGACAGAAGACGAGTGGCTAAACATATGCAAAATAAATTCTTCTATCACCAGTTCAGGGAAATGGAGGGATTTTGCATGGAAAAATATAATTCGATTTTTTATTACCCCAAGAAGAAAATATTTACAGAGTGGCAGAGCAGAATTTGGGCATTGCTGGAGACAATGTAACGATGTAATGGCTGACCACACTCACATCTTTTGGTGCTGTCCAGTAATTCGGCAATATAGGCAAGATGTAGTTAAAGAAATAAATTAAATCCATAATTTAATCTTAATTTTTGGGGATTATTTTTGAGACACCTGACAAATGATCAAAGTGTGACACAAAACAACAATAACATGATGTGATGTGATACGTTGATCTCATTTTGATGACATTGTGGGGATTTAAATCCGGTTTAGCCATGAGACGTGACTGTTCCCTCAAAAGGTTCCACCATCAGCTGAATCCATTTACATGGTGGTTTGAACCAGTTGACCACTTTTTTGTTGCCTATGTGGGTGATACAGCACACGTATGTCAACATATGTCCTATTTGTATGTGTTAATGTTGCGGCAGCATTAAAGCTTTTGAAAACAGATGAGTTAGAAAACACTCTTCAGATGAAGACAACGACTGCTGGCCTTCAGATGAAGACAACGACTGCTGGTCTTCAGATGAAGACAATGGCTCCTGGTCATCCGATGAGGATGATGAGTCCTGGTCATCCGCTGAGATTCAGATTCAGATTCAGATAACTTTATTTATCCCCGAGGGGCAATTAAAGATCACAACTCAAAGCCTGATACAACTATCACAAGCCGTCACAATTATTACAGATTGAAAGTAATAATGGTACACTTCAGAAATTTAACAACAGCACATATACATTTGTTGATCGAAGCGAAGTAAAATCTGGTCAACTGGACGTAAGTTTATCTTGAAGACGTTTCACCTCTCATCCGAGAGGCTTCTTCAGTTCTAGTGAAGAGTGTGGAAACTCCAGCTTATAAACCTATGTGGGAGTGGTCAGTGCTATTGTGGTGGAAACGACCCTCCCGAGACTCACCTGGCCTCCCCAAACGACAGTCGTTGTGCGGTGTCAGGGAGTTTCAGGGGTGGTCGTTAGGGAGTTTCACCGACCACTCAGATGCTAATGGTATACCAGATTGCTTTTCTGGCTGTGAGGGGTGGGATCTTTAGGGTGAACCAGTCTTTGAAATGAAATTGAGAAATTAAGGAGAATCTATAATAAGCACCGCATCCCTGTGTCTTTTAAACCAGAAGACACTCTGAGACAAAGACTGGTTCACCCCAAAGATCCCACCCCTCACAGCCAGAAAAGCAATCTGGTATACGCTGTCAGATGCAGTGAGGCCTGCACGGATCTCTACATAGGGGAAACCAAACAGCCCCTCAACAAGCGCATGGCCCAACATAGAAGAGCCAACTCTGGAGGACAGGACTCAGCGGTTTTCCTCCACCTCAAGGAGGAAAGCCACTCCTTCCAGGACGACCATGTCCAAATCCTCGACAGAGAGGACAGATGGTTTGAAAGAGGAGTTAAAGAAGCCATCCACGTCAGGATAGAGAAACCATCTTTGAACAGAGGAGGTGGACTGTGACATTTCCTTTCACCTATTTACAACCAAGTCCTTTCAAAGCTTCCCCAAAGAGTTCAGCTGAAAGACCCATGTGGAACGGCTGATGCCAGCACAGCCCATTAGCATCTGAGTGGTCGGTGAAACTCCCCAAAGACCACCCCTGAAACTCCCTGACACCGCACAACGACTGTCGTTTGGGGAGGCCAGGTGAGTCTCGGGAGGGTCGTTTCCACCACAATAGCACTGACCACTCCCACATAGGTTTATAAGCTGGAGTTTCCACACTCTTCACTAGAATTGAAGAAGCCTCTCGGATGAGAGGTGAAACGTCTTCAAGATAAACTTACGTCCAGTTGACCAGATTTTACTTCGCTTCGATCTACGATGACCTGGATGAATGAGAACCTACACAGACATATACATTTGTTGTGTATGTACGCTAAACTTGAGCAGTCCGTTGACCCAGTGGAGGCAAGTGAGAGTGAGGCGTCGCAGCAAGAGCCGCGCCAGCCAAGCCCGGGCGGGGCAGGCTGCAGCCAACAGGCGCTGCCACCCCAAGGGAGGTGGAGAGGGCAGAGGCGGGGGTCAGGAACACACGGGGGAGGGGGGGATAGTACGTGCCATTTGCGTCACCAAGGCAGAAGGAGTTCTCCTGGAGAATAAACAGTGGGCAGATGACCTTCAGTAGCCGTGAGGTTGCTGTGTTTGGGTTAGGGCAGAGGAGCACACAGGATGAGGATGATGAGTCCTGGTCATCCGATGAGGACGATAAGTCCTGTTCATCCGATGAAAATACAGACTCACAGTCCTCAGTTGAGGAAAACAAAATCCGGTTTAAAGATGAAGACGAAGGCTCCTCATCTTCAGAGGGAAAACATGAGGACCACAACTCCTGGTCTTCAAATTAAGAAATCGACTCTTGGTTACCAGATGAAGACATTGACCCCCAATTGAATGAAGGAGAAAATCATGCCCGGTTAAAAGATGACAATAACGGCACCTCATCTTCAAATGGAATGCAAAAATCCACTCGCATTTCCGTTTTCAGAAGAATTTACAAAACCTTTCGTCGAATCACGGCTGCGTTTCGCTGCTGCGTCAGACCCAACAGCAGAGGATTGACGTTTTTGTCTCAAATACATTTGTGCTGAGTAGTTACACTCAATGGTCTGATGTGAAAAGAGTCCAGGATAAAAGTCAGACAAGAGGAAATCTGCAGGATGCTTAGAGCAGGGAAGGCAGGTGCAGCAGTGCCAGAGATATCCTGTACACCGGGAGAACAATTTATCAAAAAAAAGCAGAGGAAAATCAAGAGGTAAAATGGTGGCAGAGCATCGAGGCCACGTGGAGTAAAGGAAAAGAATAAGGAGGATTCCAGATGTCCCCGAAGCTGGTTGGAAGACATGGAGATGGTTCATTCAACAAGAGCTGCCTCAGAGTCATGGAGGAGGACTGGACCGACATGCCAAGATTACCTGGGAAGAGCTTCCCACCTTCCTGAGAGGTAAATGAGCACTACCTGCTGGGCTCTTTTTTAAAAGAATCACAAGCTTTAAAAATGTCACACCAAACTTTTTTTGTTTATTTTTTGGTTTGTTACAGTAAACTGAGCTGTGCTCCTACCAGAACTGGATGTGGAGATGTTTTACCTGCTGTGTCTGATGGATGGACAGCTTTGAACCTTCAGCATCACGTGACAGGAAGTGCATCCTCTTACTGAAGGAAACAAACAGTGAGTCCCAGAACAGACAACAACAACTGCAGTGTTGAAAAAGAGACAGACATATTAGCATAAAACTACATACTCACTTATTTTTTTGAATAAAAACAATAATCCAGCTGAGTATGTGTTCATGGATAAGCATAAATGTAGTTTATGTATTCCAAATAATGTTGACGCCTACTGTTGTCTCTGCTTACAGTGTCTCAGCTTACCTCGAAGAGAGGCTGCCTGCACCAAGATGGCCACTACTTCAGCGTGCAAGATGTCATCCCACACCCAGCCCACCCCAGGAATATGGACCAGTATTGCAAAGGATATGTCTGAATTCATTCATGAATTCCAACCATACTTTGATTAAATTCATATTCTGAATCAGCTGTTGATGTGCACTGCAGCTGTGGGAATCATCTTCTTCCCATGTTTGTTGGCATATTTCTAATAAAGCTTTTCTTTGCACGATGAACTTCCTCTACTTCCGGTCCCTTGCTAAGAAACTTTGCTAAATTTCCGGTTTAAGTGAAATTAAACTTATTCATGAACAAAATGCAAAGGTTTCCTGATAATCAAACAGCATTCAATGTAGTAAGCAAATGTAACACAATGGCATTCACACTACGTCACGGATGTTTTACAGCTGCACACCTCAATCTCTGGGTCTTCATTGAAGCAAGTAAACATATCGAATTATCAGACAATTCCTTTTTCTGCCACAGGTTTGAAAATGTTTGCTTGTGAATTAAACATGAGCTGACGTGAATCATGTATTTCTCATATATTCTGCTCACATTTGGCCTCAGTATGAAAAACTCCTACATGTTTGTTCTGACACAAGAGAAACACTGGCCACAAAGTATAAATTGTTCCCACTCTGGTTAATCAGGAAATGTTTCTTAATTAAAACTTTGGTTTAACGTACAGCTTGTAAAACTAAATACAATAAATATTAACTTGAGGTCAAAAATGAAACAAAAGAAGTTGCCCTGTTACCTGAAATAACTTGAGATAAAAGTAGGTGGGTAAGAATTGAAGAAAACCCTGTCAATGAAAGTAAAGGTTGTGTGTTGTTCTATTCCTGCATGTGGAGGGACGTGCTAAAATTATTTTTACTCAGTCACTATTCACTGATAAACTTTGTTTTTGGAAACTATTTCTTATTTTGAATTTTATTTTGAAATTCGTACTGTGTCTTGTTTACCTAGAGCCAGGAAGTTGGTGCTGCTGCTACCAGTGTTTGGCGTTGTTGTCTGGCCCTTGCCTTTCAGCTGCGTGTTTTATTGAAGTGTAAGTGGTGTAAATTAATTAGTTTAAAGGAAAACATGCATGTGGGTTTTTAGTCTGGAAAAGTTGGAATGTTGAATTAAACATTGGACATGGAGTCATACGGTCTGTAAAACCTGCATATGTCATTGTTGTGTAGTTTTCTGGCAAAAATAAATCAACCAAAACTTTGAAAGAAATGCATAATTTTTCTACAAAATAATTCAGTGAAGAATGATTATTTAGAAACACAGAAAGAGGATTATCAGTGACGTTGAGCACTAAATAGGAATGGAAGATGTACAGCATTCATACAAAAGATGGACTGCACAAAAATGAAAAAAATCAGCCATTAGAGAACGATGTGAAGGTCAGGTGGTATGTGAGGAGGGGCTAGAGGGCCCAAGCCTTCTCCGATGGACCCTCGAATGATCATTTCAGTATTGCAGTAATCAAACTTGTGCTAATGCACAATAACGGTGCGTCTGTGGCTCAGCAGGTGGCCCACAGCACCTGTGGGGACAGTGAGGATAACCTGCGGAGCCGAACGGTGGTGTGCGGCTCCTGCAGACTTCCATCAGACAAATCCAGCAACTGCTCGGTGTCTTCAGCTTCCCGCTCCTTCAGCAGCGGCGGTGTCTCTGAGGGTCTACTGCCACACACCTATGTGTTCACCGTCAGCACACCTCGCAAGGTGGGCCCTAACCAACAGAATACATGACTACATTCAGAACTACTTGTTTTTCATTTTCTTTATTTAAAAATCAAGATGTTTTGATTGAAAGGGTTTTTTTTTTGGCATGACATATTAATTTTGTTCACTATTTTCTTCAGAGTGGAACCAGAATGGAGAACTGTCCAATCATGTGAGCTCCTGGATCCATGCAGGAGCCCTTCAGCTCCTTTAGTTTTCAATGATCAGGTCTCCAGTCTCTGTTTTATCAGTGTACTTTGGACAAATGAACAAGCTACAGTATGTAAAAATATGTTTACATCCTTTTTAAAAAAAACAAACAAACAATGTACATAGGCATGCATTGAAATAATGTCACTTTTGTATGCAATGGTAAAAACAAAATGGGGTTAAGATTCCCATCAAGCCTCCAGCGAGAAGAAAGATGATCTAGTTTGATACTGACCATCTTACAACAATATTTTGGAGAAATGTATGTTAGACAATAGAAGAATGTGTTCCTGTACTATCAGTTCAGTAGGATTTTATGAAGATAGAGTGACACAGCAGGGTTGTGGTAACTTCAGTCCATCTATTTTCACAACTGAATTAAAGCTGAATAAGTTCTGCTCCCTCAGCAGTAGAATCCTTCCAGCCTTGCTAAGGATCTATTTTGTGTATTTTTGCTGATATCAATAAACATATTTTCAGAAATTGCTTTGATTTTTTTTATTGATCATGTTGAAAAGCTTAGACGGATCAGGCTATCCTACGTGTTTTAGAGATCTGAATAGTTTTTAAATGTATTTTTCCAAAAATATGAGTCAATAAAAAGTAATGAAAGAAAACCCCTTTGCCCTTTAATTTGTGTTGACACGGACAGCACACGTATGTCAACATATGTCCTATTTGTATGTGTTAATGTTGTGGCAGTTCCATTTCCCAGAGCTCCTCACTTTTGGCGAGAATTCCGAAAATGATCCATGATGGTGACTGATCATTAATGGTTGGCCCCGCCCCTTTTCACAAGATCATAGCCGGTTGCCGGGGGTAACACCCCTACCATTCCTGTCAGAACTGTCACAGTATATAAGCAAGTTCACAGTTTTAAATCACTCTGTTTCAAGACTCAATTGTGTTGAGGCAGAATCTCAGTGACTTGTGCATCCAAAACTTAGAGACTTAGAGAGAAACTCCACGTTGTTTGAGGAAATTATCAAGAATCAGATTTGAGCTTTCATTTCTGGCCTTGATTCAACTTTGAGAATGTCTTCATGGATCAACCCGGACACTTCAGGTAAGAGGGAGAGATGCTGAGTTTCATGAAAACATGCCTTAACTCTCTTTAATGTTTCAAATAAACTGCCACAGTGGCTCTGGCTCACTTCTGTACAAGTTAAACCAGGGGTGGGCCACCATGTGCCATGGAGGGCCATGTGTATGCAGGTTTTCCTTCCAACCCAACACTTTAACAGGTGATTCCACTGATTAACACACCTTCAGCCACAGAACAGTGTTAATCAGTGGAATCACTCTTTAAAGTTTTGTGTTTGGAAAACCTGCATACACATGGCCCTCCATGGCACATGGTTGCCCACTCCTGAGTGAAAAAAAAGGATAAATCTTGGACAGTGGAGTTCAGATTTTATGACCAATGTTTATTTTTTAAAGGCTTTATTTGGTGACGCACAAAGTTGAAATCCTAGAGTGTTTTTGTGTAAAGCTGATTGAACGTGTTCTCTCTCCACACCAGAGATCCAGGTGGGACAAACCATCCACAGCAGCTCGGCCTTCTACCAGATCCTGGAGTTCATAGGTGAGGGCTGCTTTGGGAAAGTGGCCAAATGCCTAAACCTCACCAAAATGCAGACTGTGGCAGTGAAGATTCTGAAGCACAACAACAAGTTCCTGAAAGACTTGGAGATGGAAATAAAGATGCTGCAGAGGATTGGTGACCTGGACCCCACCCACGCCAATGTTATCCGCTTCCACGAAAGATTCAGTTTTAGGGGACACATCTGCCTGGTCTTCGAGATGCTGGACACGGACTTCTACAATCTCCTTCAACAGCGAGGCTGGACCCCCCTCTCTCTTTGCGAAATTCGGCCCATTGCGCAGCAGCTGCTCATAGCCCTGGACGCCCTGAAGCGTCTCCGCATCCTTCACACAGACATCAAGCCGGACAATGTCATGCTGGTCAGTCAGTACGACCAGCCCCTCAAGGTCAAATTAATTGACTTTGGGGAGGCCATTCCACTGTCATCAGTTGAAGTGGGATTATTTATTCAGCCAGGTGGATTCAGGGCACCAGAAGTCACCCTCGGTCTCCCATTCAATGAGGCCATTGATGTCTGGGGGCTTGGCTGTTTCCTGGGTTTCCTCTATCTGGCAGATAACCTCTTCCCGGTGGACTGTACCTACCAGTCCATGAGGTGCTTGATCAAGGTGCTGGGCCAGCCTGAGGACCACCAATTGAGGGATGGGGTTTATACCCACGACTTTTTCGACGAGGTGGACACGGTTACCGGAACAAAGTGGAGGCTGAAGACTCCACACGAATATGCTACAGCCAACGGTGTGGAGCCTAAGAAGAGGCAGGCCTCCTTTGACCTTCCCAGCTCGCTGGATGATTTGGTCTACATCCACCCAGAAGGAGAGGTAGCAGAGTTTGAGGACAGGAAGGTCTTTGTTGACCTTTTAAAGGGGCTTCTGCAAATGGAAGGGGATCGAAGACTCACACCCCGTCAAGCTCTGCAACACCCCTTTTTTAATTTGACCCATCTGACCAAATACACTCGCACAAGCTCTTATATGACCAACGCTCACCGCATGATGGACATCTGCAGAGTAAAGGACGGGACAGGAGATGATGTCCACATCTCTGCAACCTGCAAACCTTCACTGGATTTGGGGGTCAACGTGAGCAAACAAACCTCTGTTGCTGACAACCAAGATGAGGAAAAGGACTCCTGGTCTGAAAACAAATACAGTGAGTCCTGGTCCTCAGATGAAGGGAACAACTCACAGCCCTCAGTTGTGGAAAACCAATTCTGGTTTAAAGATGATGACAAAACCTCCTCATCTTCGGCTGGAGCACACGAGGAAAACAACTCCCAGTCTTCAGAAGAAGAGAACGACTGCTGGTCTTCAGATGAGGACGACGACTGCTGGTCTTCAGATGAAGACGACGACTGCTGGTCTTCAGATGAAGACGACGACGGCTGGTCTTCAGATGAAGACAATGACTGCTGGTCATCCGATGAGGACGATGACTCCTGGTCATCCGATGATGACAATGACTCCTGGTCGTCCGATGAGGACGATGAGTCCTGTTCATCCGATGAAGATACGGACTCACAGTCCTCAGTTGAGGAAAACAAAATCCGCTTCAAAGATGAAGACAAAGGCTCCTCATCTTCAGAGGGAAATCATGAGGACCACAACTCCTGGTCTTTAAATGAAGGAATCGACTCCTGGTCTTCAGATAAAGACTACGACTCCTGGTCACCAGATGAAGACATCGACCCCCAGTTGAATGAAGAAGACAATCATGCCCGGTTAAAAGATGACAATAACGGCACCTCATCTTCAAATGGAATGCAAAAATCCACTCGCATTTCCGTTTTCAGAAGAATTTGCAAGACCTTTCGTCGAATCACGGCTGTGTTTCGCTGCTGCGTCAGACCCACAGCAGAGGATTGACGTTTTTGTCTCAAATGCATTTGTGCTGAGTAGTTACACTCAATGGTCTGATGTGAAAAGAGTCCAGGGTAAAAGTCAGACAAGAGGAAATCTGCAGGATGCTTAGAGCAGGGAAGGCAGGTGCAGCAGTGCCAGAGATATCCTGTACACCGGGAGAACAATTTATTAAAAAAAAGCCAACGAAAATCAAGAGGTAAAATGGTGGCAGAGCATCGAGGCCACATGGAGTAAAGGCAAAGACTAAGGAGGATTCCAGAAGTCCCCGAAGCTGGTTGGAAGACATGGAGATGGTTCTTTCAACAAGAGCTGCCTCAGAGTCATGGAGGAGGACTGGACCGACATGCCAATATTACCTGGGAAGAGCTTCCCACCTTCCTGAGAGGTAAGTGAGCACTACCTGCTGGGTTCTTTTTTAAAAGAATCACAAGCTTTAAAAATGTCACACCAAACCTTTTTTTTTTTTTTTTTATTTGTTACAGTAAACTGAGCTGTGCTCCTACCAGAACTGGATGTGGAGATGTTTTACCTGCTGTGTCTGATGGATGGACGGCTTTGAATCTTCAGCATCACGTGACAGGAAGGGCATCCTCTTACTGAAGGAAACAAACAGTGAGTCCCAGAACAGACAACAACGACTGCAGTGTTGAAAAAGAGACAGACATATTCGCATAAAACTACATACTCACTTATTTTTTTGAATAAAAACAATATTCCAGCTGAGTATGTGTTCATGGATAAGCATAAATGTAGTTTATGTATTCCAAATAATGTTGACGCCTACTGTTGTCTCTGCTTACAGTGTCTCAGCTTACCTCGAAGAGAGGCTGCCTGCACCAAGATGGCCACTACTTCAGCGTGCAAGATGTCATCCCACACACCCAGCCCACCCCAGGAATATGGACCAGTATTGCAAAGGATATGTCTGATACGTCTGAATTCATTCATGAATTCCAAACATACTTTGATTAAATTCATATTCTGAATCAGTTGTTGATGTGCACTGCAGCTGTGGGAATCATCTTCTTTCCATGTTTGTTGGCATATTTCTAATAAAGCTTTTCTTTGCACGATGAACTTGATCTACTTCCGGTTCCTTGTTAAGAAACTTTGCTGAATTTCCGGTTTAAGTGAAATTAAACTTATTCATAAACAAAATGCAAAGGTTTCCTGATAATCAAACAGCATTCAATGTAGTAAGCAAATGTAACACAATGGCTTTCACACTACGTCACGGATGTTTTACAGCTGCACACCTCAATCTCTGGGTCTTCATTGAAGCAAGTAAACATATAGAATTATCAGACAATTCCTTTTTCTGCCAAAGGTTTGAAAATGTTTGCTTGTGAATTAAACATGAGCTGACGTGAATCATGTATTTCTCATATATTCTGCTCACATTTGGCTTCAGTATGAAAAACTCTTACATGTTTGTTCTGACACAAGAGAAACACTGGCCACAAATTATAAATTGTTCCCACTCTGGTTAATCAGGAAATGTTTCTTAATTAAAACTTTGGATTAACGTACAGCTTGTAAAACTAAATACAATAAATATTACCTTGAGGTCAAAAATGAAACAAAAGAAGTTGCCCTGTTACCTGAAATAACTTGAGATAAAAGTAGGTGGGTAAGAATTGAAGAAAACCCTGTCAATGAAAGTAAAGGTTGTGTGTTGTTCTATATCTGCATGTGGAGGGACGTGCTAAAATTATTTTGTCTCAGTCACTATTCACTGATAAACTTTGTTTTTGGAAACTATTTCTTATTTTGAATTTTATTTTGAAATTCGTACTGTGTCTTGTTTACCTAGAGCCAGGAAGTTGGTGCTGCTGCTACCAGTGTTTGGCGTTGTTGTCTGGCCCTTGCCTTTCAGCTGCGTGTTTTATTGAAGTGTAAGTGGTGTAAATTAATTAGTTTAAAGGAAAACATGCATGTGGGTTTTTAGTCTGTAAAAGTTGGAATGTTGAATTAAACATTGGACATGGAGTCATACGGTCTGTAAAACCTGCATATGTCATTGTTGTGTAGTTTTCTGGCAAAAATAAATCAACCAAAACTTTGAAAGAAATGCATAATTTTTCTACAAAATAATTCAGTGAAGAATGATTATTTAGAGGCACAGAAAGAAGATTATCAGTGACGTTGAGCACTAAATAGGAATGGCAGATGTACAGCATTCATACAAAAGATGGACTGCACAAAATTGAAATAAATCAGCCATTAGAGAACGATGTTAAGGTCAGGTGGGATGTGAGGAGGGGCTAGAGGGCCCAAGCCTTCTCCGATGGACCCTAGAATGATCATTTCAGTATTGCAGTCATCAAACTTGTGCTAATGCACAATAACGGTGCGTCTTTGGCTCAGCAGGTGGCCCACAGCACCTGTGGGGACAGTGAGTATAACCTGCGGAGCCGAACGTTGGTGTGCGGCTCCTGCGGACTTCCATCAGACAAATCCAGCAACTGCTCGGTGTCTTCAGCTTCCCGCTCCTTCAGCAGCGGCGGCGTCTCTGAGGGTCTACTGCCACACACCTATGTGTTCAGCGTCAGCACACCTCGCAAGGTGGGCCCTAACCAACAGAATACATGACTACATTCAGAACTACTTGTTTTTCATTTTCTTTATTTAAAAATCAAGGTGTTTTGATTGAAAGTTTTTTTTTTTTTGCATCACATATTAATTTTGTTCACTATTTTCTTCAGAGTGGAACCAGAATGAAGAGCTGTCCAATCATGTGAGCTCCTGGATCCATGCAGGAGCCCTTCAGCTCCTTTAGTTTTCAATGATCAGGTCTCCAGTCTCTGTTTTATCAGTGTACTTTGGAAAAATGAACAAGCTACAGTATGCAAAAATATTTTTACATCCTTTTAAAAAAACCAAACAAAAACAATGTACATAGGCATGCATTGAAATAATGTCACTTTTGTATGCAATGGTAAAAACAAAATGGGGTTAAGATTCCCATCAAGCCTCCAGCGAGAAGAAAGATGATCTAGTTTGATACTGACCATCTTACAACAATATTTTGGAGAAATGTATGTTAGACAATAGAAGAATGTGTTCCTGTACTATCAGTTTAATAGGATTTTATGACGACAGAGTGACACAGCAGGGTTGTGGTAACTTCAGTCCATCTATTTTCACAACTGAATTAAAGCTGAATAAGTTCTGCTCCCTCAGCAGTAGAATCCTTCCAGCCTTGCTAAGGATCTATTTTGTGTATTCTTGCTGACATCAATAAACATATTTTCAGAAATTGCTTTGATTTTTTTTATTGATCATGTTGAAAAGCTTAGACAGACCAGGCTATCCTACATGTTTTAGAGATCTGAATAGTTTTTAAATGTATTTTTTCAAAAATATGAGTCAATAAAAAGTAATGAAAGAAAACCCCTTTGCCCTTTAATTTGTGTTGACACGGACAGCACATGTATGTCAACATATGTCCTATTTGTATGTGTTAATGTTGTGGCAGTTCCATTTCCCAGAGCTCCTCACTTTTGGCGAGAATTCCGAAAATGATCCATGATGGTGATTGATCATTAATGGTTGGCCCCGCCCCTTTTCACAAGATCATAGCCGGTTGCCGGGGGTAACGCCCCTACCATTCCTGTCAGAATTGTCACAGTATATAAGCAAGTTCACAGTTTTAAATCATCCTGTTTCAAGACTCGATTGTGTTGAGGCAGTATCTCAGTGACTTGTGCATCCAAAACTTAGAGACTTAGAGAGAAACTCCACGTTGTTTGAGGAAATTATCAAGAATCAGATTTGAGCTTTCATTTCTGGCCTTGATTCAACTTTGAGAATGTCTTCATGGATCAACCCAGACACTTCAGGTAAGAGGGAGAGATGCTGAGTTTCATGAAAACATGCCTTAACTCTCTTCAATGTTTCAAATAAACTGCCACAGTGGCTCTGGCTCACTTCTGTACAAGTTAAACCAGGGGTGGGCCACCATGTGCCATGGAGGGCCGGGTGTATGCAGGTTTTCCTTCAAACACAAAACTTTAAAGAGTGATTCCACTGATTAACACTCTTCTGTGGCTGAAGGTGTGTTAATCAGTGGAATCACCTGTTAAAGTGTTGGGTTGGAAGGAAAACCTGCATACACATGGCCCTCCATGGCACATGGTTGCCCACCCCTGAGTGAAAAAAAAGGATAAATCTTGGACAGTGGAGTTCAGATTTTATGACCAATGTTTGTTTTTTAAAGGCTTTATTTGGTGACGCACAAAGTTGAAATCCTAGAGTGTTTTTGTGTAAAGCTGATTGAACGTGTTCTCTCTCCACACCAGAGATCCAGGTGGGACAAACCATCCACAGCAGCTCGGCCTTCTACCAGATCCTGGAGTTCATAGGTGAGGGCTGCTTTGGGAAAGTGGCCAAATGCCTAAACCTCACCAAAATGCAGACTGTGGCAGTGAAGATTCTGAAGCACAACAACAAGTTCCTGAAAGACTTGGAGATGGAAATAAAGATGCTGCAGAGGATTGGTGACCTGGACCCCACCCACGCCAATGTTATCCGCTTCCACGAAAGATTCAGTTTTAGGGGACACATCTGCCTGGTCTTCGAGATGCTGGACACGGACTTCTACAATCTCCTTCAACAGCGAGGCTGGACCCCCCTCTCTCTTTGCGAAATTCGGCCCATTGCGCAGCAGCTGCTCATAGCCCTGGGCGCCCTGAAGCGTCTCCGCATCCTTCACACAGACATCAAGCCGGACAATGTCATGCTGGTCAGTCAGTACGACCAGCCCCTCAAGGTCAAATTAATTGACTTTGGGGAGGCCATTCCACTGTCATCAGTTGAAGTGGGATTATTTATTCAGCCCGGTGGATTCAGGGCACCAGAAGTCACCCTCGGTCTCCCATTCAATGAGGCCATTGATGTCTGGGGGCTTGGCTGTTTCCTGGGTTTCCTCTATCTGGCAGACAACCTCTTCCCGGTGGACTGTACCTACCAGTCCATGAGGTGCTTGATCAAGGTGCTGGGCCAGCCTGAGGACCACCAATTGAGGGATGGGGTTTATACCCACGACTTTTTCGACCAGGTGGACACGGTTACCGGAACAAAGTGGAGGCTGAAGACTCCACACGAATATGCTACAGCCAACGGTGTGGAGCCTAAGAAAAGGCAGGCCTCCTTTGACCTTCCCAGCTCGCTGGATGATTTGGTCTACATCCACCCAGAAGGAGAGGTAGCGGAGTTTGAGGACAGGAAGGTCTTTGTTGACCTTTTAAAGGGGCTTCTGCAAATGGAAGGGGATCGAAGACTCACACCCCGTCAAGCTCTGCAACACCCCTTTTTTAATTTGACCCATCTGACCAAATACGCTCGCACAAGCTCTTATATGACCAACGCTCACCGCATGATGGACATCTGCAGAGTAAAGGACGGGACAGGAGATGATGTCCACATCTCTGCAACCTGCAAACCTTCACTGGATTTGGGGGTCAACGTGAGCAAACAACCCTCTGTTGCTGACAACCAAGTCAATGAAGACAAATGCCCTCGCCCTGGGTTTGAAATCTTCTGGTCTTTAGATGAGGAAAAGGACTCCTGGTCTGAAAACAAATACAGTGACTCCTGGTCCTCAGATGAAGGGAACAACTCACGGCCCTCAGTTGTGGAAAACCAATTCTGGTTTAAAGATGATAACAAAAGCTCCTCATCTTCGGCTGGAGCACTGGAGGAAAACAACTCCCACTCTTCAGAAGAAGAGAACGACTGGTCTTCAGATGAGGACAACGACTGCTGGTCTTCAAATGAAGACGACGACTGCTGGTCTTCATATGAAGACAATGACTGCTGGTCATCCGATGAGGACGATGACTCCTGGTCATCCGATGATGACAATGACTCCTGGTCATCCGATGCGGACGATGACTCCTGGTCATCCGATGATGACAATGACTCCTGGTCATCCGATGATGACAATGACTCCTGGTCGTCCGATGAGGACGATGAGTCCTGTTCATCCGATGATGACATTGACTCCTGGTCACCAGATGACGACATCGACCCCCAGTTGATTGAAGGAGACAATCATGCCCGGTTAAAAGATGACGATCACAGCACCTCATCTTCAAATGGAATGCAAAAATCCACTGGCATTAAGGTTTTCAGAAGAATTTACAAAACATTTCGTCGAATCACGGCTGTGTTTCGCTGCTGCGTCAGACCCACAGCAGAGGATTGACGTTTTTGTCTCAAATGCATTTGTGCTGAGTAGTTACACTCAATGGTCTGATGTGAAAAGAGTCTAGGGTAAAAGTCAGACAAGAGGAAATCTGCAGGATGCTTAGAGCAGGGAAGGCAGGTGCAGCAGTGCCAGAGATATCCTGTACACCTGGAGAACAACTTATCCAAAAATAAGCAGAGGAAAATCAAGATAATGGTGGCAGAGCATCGAGGCCACATGGAGTAAAGGCAAAGACTAAGGAGGATTCCAGATGTCCCCGAAGCTGGTTGGAAGACATGGAGATGGTTCATTCAACAAGAGCTGCCTCAGAGTCATGGAGGAGGACTGGACCGACATGCCAAGATTACCTGGGAAGAGCTTCCCACCTTCCTGAGAGGTAAATGAGCACTACCTGCTGGGCTCTTTTTTAAAAGAATCACAAGATTTAAAAATGTCACACCAAACCTTTTTTTTTTTTGGTTTGTTACAGTAAACTGAGCTGTGCTCCTACCAGAACTGGATGTGGAGATGTTTTACCTGCTGTGTCTGATGGATGGACAGCTTTGAATCTTCAGCATCGCGTGACAGGAAGGGCATCCTCTTACTGAAGGAAACAAACAGTGAGTCCCAGAACAGACAACAACGACTGCAGTGTTGAAAAAGAGACAGACATATTAGCATAAAACTACATACTCACTTATTTTTTTGAATAAAAACAATATTCCAGCTGAGTATGTGTTCATGGATAAGCATAAATGTAGTTTATGTATTCCAAATAATGTTGACGCCTACTGTTGTCTCTGCTTACAGTGTCTCAGCTTACCTCGAAGAGAGGCTGCCTGCACCAAGATGGCCACTACTTCAGCGTGCAAGATGTCATCCCACACACCCAGCCCACCCCAGGAATATGGACCAGTATTGCAAAGGATATGTCTGAATTCATTCATGAATTCCAACAAGCTGTAGCGGATCCAGACCCACAGATCCCACTGCTCAGGTCCAACGTGAGACAGGTGTTTTGGAGACCAGGGCCCTGATTGATCAAGTTTGATCAAGTTTAACAGTTTCGTTTTAAGTGCAAAGAATTCCTGAAATATGCTTCTGTCACATTAAATTATAAAATCAAGTTGTTGAATTTCTTGAAGCTGAGAATCCTTCCTTATACTGGCCCAGTTATACGACAGCTGGAGAGGTCTCTCAAGTGATGTGAAGTTTCAAGTGTAAATGTGACAAGTCTGTGGGCTAAAAGACATTATTGACTACGTTTACATGCACACTATATCCCAATTAATGTCATACTTTGATTAAGTTCATATTCTGAATCAGCTGTTGATGTGCACTGCAGCTGTGGGAATCATCTTCTTTCCATGTTTGTTGGCATATTTCTAATAAAGCTTTTCTTTGCACGATGAACTTGCTCTACTTCCAGTTCCTTGCTAAGAAACTTTGCTGAATTTCCGGTTTAAGTGAAATTAAACTTATTCATAAACAAAATGCAAAGGTTTCCTGATAATCAAACAGCATTCAATGTAGTAAGCAAATGTAACACAATGGCATTCACACTACGTCACGGATGTTTTACAGCTGCACACCTCAATCTCTGGGTCTTCATTGAAGCAAGTAAACATATAGAATTATCAGACAATTCCTTTTTCTGCCAAAGGTTTGAAAATGTTTGCTTGTGAATTAAGCATGAGCTGACGTGAATCATGTGTTTCTCATATATTCTGCTCACATTTGGCTTCAGTATGAAAAACTCTTACATGTTTGTTCTGACACAAGAGAACCACTGGCCACAAATTATAAATTGTTCCCACTCTGGTTAATCAGGAAATGTTTTTTAATTAAAACTTTGGATTAACGTAAAGCCTGTAAAACTAAATATAATAAATATTATCTTGAGGTCAAAAATGAAACAAAAGAAGTTGCCATGTTACCTGAAATAACTTGAGATAAAAGTAGGTGGGTAAGAATTGAAGAAAACCCTGTCAATGAAAGTAAAGGTTGTGTGTTGTTCTATTCCTGCATGTGGAGGGACGTGCTAAAATTATTTTTACTCAGTCACTTTTCACCGATGAACTTTTTTTTTTGTTAACTATTTCTTATTTTGAATTTTATTTTGAAATTCGTACTGTGTCTTGTTTACCTAGAGCCCGGAAGTTGGTGCTGCTGCTACCAGTGTGTGGCGTTGTTGTCTGGCCCTTGCCTTTCAGCTGTGTGTTTTATAGAAGTGTAAGTGGTGTAAATTAATTAGTTTAAAGGAAAATATGCATGTGGGTTTTTAGTCTGTAAAAGTTGGAATGTTGAATTAAACATTGGACATGGAGTCATACGGTCTGTAAAACCTGCATGTGTCATTGTTGTGTAGTTTTCTGGCAAAAATAAATCAACCAAAACTTTGAAAGAAATGCATAATTTTTCTACAAAATAATTCAGTGAAGAATGATTATTTAGAGGCACAGAAAGAGGATTATCAGTGACGTTGAGCACTAAATAGGAATGGCAGATGTACAGCATTCATACAAAAGATGGACTGCACAAAAATGAAAAAAATCAGCCATTAGAGAACGATGTTAAGGTCAGGTGGGATGTGAGGAGGGGCTAGAGGGCCCAAGCCTTCTCCGATGGACCCTAGAATGATCATTTCAGTATTGCAGTCATCAAACTTGTGCTAATGCACAATAACGGTGCGTCTTTGGCTCAGCAGGTGGCCCACAGCACCTGTGGGGACAGTGAGTATAACCTGCGGAGCCGAACGGTGGTGTGCGGCTCCTGCGGACTTCCATCAGACAAATCCAGCAACTGCTCGGTGTCTTCAGCTTCCCGCTCCTTCCGCAGCGGCGGTGTCTCTGAGGGTCTACTGCCAAACACCTATGTGTTCACCGTCAGCACACCTCGCAAGGTGGGCCCTAACCAACAGAATACATGACTACATTCAGAACTACTTGTTTTTCATTTTCTTTATTTAAAAATCAAGGTGTTTTGATTGAAAGGGGTTTTTTTTTTGCATCACATATTCATTTTGTTCACTATTTTCTTCAGAGTGGAACCAGAATGAAGAGCTGTCCAATCATGTGAGCTCCTGGATCCATGCAGGAGCCCTTCAGCTCCTTTAGTTTTCAATGATCATGTGGTATAGTGGATCATAATTTGTGTTAATTATATATTTACAGTTATTTACATATTTACATTATAGAAGTTGTGGATTACATTATCTGCCAAGAGTTATTAGTCCTGCTGTTTTTATGTGCAGTACCTTAGAGGCCAGCAGAGGGCGAACCGCAATTGACAGCGTTATACGGTCAAGGTAAAGCTTGGAGAAGGGAGCAGACGGAGACAGCATGGAAGCAGAGTGCATGTAAAGTGAATGCTGTGTTCAGTAAAGACCGTTGTAACCCACTATACGCGGGTGAACCTTTGGTTTTTTTTAAAGATGCAACATCTTTTTGGCGACGAGGACTAGTCTGGGGGAGGACAGCCTTCGGAGGGACTGCAAAGAAAAGCAAAGGTTACACAAGAGTCCGGTGAAGTGCGGCTAGCTGTGGTTAGCATTTGGCTAAGAAGAGAGGTATGGCTACAATTGGCACGCTAGCAGCGTTTGATCCGAAGAATCAAACGTGGGATGAGTATACCGAAATACTCGAGCAGTTTTTTGCGGCCAATCAAATTGATAATGCGGACAGACAGAAAGCTATACTGATAAGTGTGGTAGGAGCATCCACCTACAGTTTGATGCGCAACCTTCTCAGCCCGGACAAGCCTAAAGTTAAATCCTTCCAAGAGTTAGTACTCATGAAAGATCATTATGACCCAAAGCCCAGTGAAATTGTACAAAGGTACAAATTTGAGTCTCGGAACCGTAAACCTAACAGAATGTCATGGAATATGTGGCAGAGCTGCGCCGCCTTGCGCAAGATTGCAACTATGGCAATACCCTGTAACAAATGCTGAGAGACAGAATTGTCTGTGGAATTCATGATGACAGGATCCAGAGGTGTCTACCGTCAGAATCAGACCTCACTTTTGAAAAGGCCCTTTCGATCACTGTATCACATGAAACTGCTTATAAAAATGCACAGGACCTGCAGACGGGAGCATCAGCAAAATGTTTCAACCTAAACAATGGCCAGCGGGAGGCTCGCGCCGTGAGAGGAGACAACAGAGAGTGCTACAGGTGCAAAGGGACACGGCATACAGCAGCAGACTGTAAGTACAAACAAGAAAAATGTCATGCTTGTGGAAAAGTGGGACATCTCGCAAGAGCGTGTAGAAGCAAAGCTAAACTGAACCAGAAAAAAACATGGAAATGCTAATGAAAAGAGAGAAAAGAATTGCTACCATTCTCACAAAGTAGTGGAGACAGAGGATGAAAGTAAAAGTGATAGTTCTGAACAGGACTCCTTCACTCTGAACTGCATCAAAGGTAAACAAGAGCATCAAGGAAAAGTGTACAAATTAGGGCATTGGAGTGCAGTGCACCTGAGAAAAGTAGACCCCTACACTGTGGATATGGAGCTTGATGAGCACGAGGCATCCTTTGAAATCGACACGGGATGTTGCCTAACCGTCATGAATGAAAAGACATTTCAAAAGACTTGGGGACACACCAAACTCCCTAAACTGAGGCCCATCAAAATCAAGCTGCAAACTTATACAGGGGATCCTGTTAAGGTGATTGGTGCCACATTTGTCACAGTCAAATATCAGCAGCAAAGAAAGAAACTGCCCCTCATTCTGGTCAAAGGGGACGGCCCCAGCTTGCTCGGACGAGGCTGGCTGGAGGATATAAATCTGGACTGGAAAGAAATTAAAAACAGACGCAAAGCTGAAAAAGTAAATCAAGTCAAGACAGTCGAAAACACACTACAGCACGTGTTAAACAAGTACATGGATGTGTACAAAGAGGAGCTGGGCACACTATAAGGCACCAAAGCTACCATTCATGTTAAACAGGATGCCACCCCACGTTTCTTTCGCCCCCACTCTGTTCCTTTTGCTATGCGAGCAAAAGTGGATGAAGAAATAGACTGCCAGCTAAAAGAAAACATCATCTCGCCAGTGAAGTACGCAGAAAAATGGGCAGCTCCTGTTGTTCCCCTCCCTAAGCCTATAGGAAATGTCAGACTGTGCGGAGACTACAAGCTTACGGTAAATACAGTGGCTTCCCTGGAACAGTACCCAATACCCAGAGTGGAGGATCTGTTCACAGCGCTGTCCGGAGGAAAGCAATTCTCCAAACTAGATATGAGCCATGCTTACCAACAAATACTCCTTGACGAGGAATCCAAGAAGTATGTGACAGTAAACACGCACCGGGGTCTATTCCCATACAATAGACTGCCATTCGGAGTGGCGTCTGCACCAGCCATATTCCAGAGGACGATGGAAGGCCTTTTAAAAGGGATACCTCTGGTGGCAGTGTACTTGGATGACATTTTGGTGAGCGGGAAGGATGAGGCAGATCATCTACAAAACTTAAGCGAGGTGTTGCGCCGGTTGGAAGAGGCGGGTCTGCGACTCAAGAGGAGTAAGTGCCCCTTCATGGAAAATGAGGTGGAATACTTGGGGCACAGAGTGGATGCACAGGGGCTCCACCCTGTGGAGAAGAAAGTTAAAGCTGTTCGGGATGCCCCTACTCCCACAAATGTCACAGAACTCAAAGCGTATTTAGGGTTATTAAACTACTACAACAAATTCCTCCCAAGCCTGGCAACCCTATTGGCTCCCTTGCATGAACTTTTGAGACAGGATGTGAAATGGAAATGGGGAAAGAAACAAGAGGATGCGTTTCAGAAATCAAAGATGCTCCTCAACTCAGCTGATGCGTTTGTTCACTACCCTGCGGACCGTGAGTTACTCCTCTCCTGTGATGCGTCACCGTACGGTGTGGGAGCTGTACTGTCGCACAGGATGGAGGATGGCAGCGAAAGACCCCTGGGATTCATGTCACGTACCCTCGCACCTGCTGAAAAGAGGTACTCTCAGCTTGACAAAGAAGGCTTAGCGGTAATGTGTGGTATCAAGAAATTTCACAAATACTTGTATGGTCGAGTTTTCACCATTTACACAGACCATAAGCCGCTGATATCCCTTTTCAACATGAAGAAGCCGATACCGCAGATGGGTTCACCGAGAGTGCAAAGGTGGGCTGTGACATTGAGTGCTTATGAGGCAAGGCAAGGCAAGGCAATTTTATTTGTAGAGCCCGTTTTCACAAACAGTTTGTCTCAAAGGGCTTCACATGGCATCATAACAACATCCTCTGCCCTTAGACCCTCACATTGACTGAGGAAAAACTCCATAGAAGACCCTTTTAACAGGGAAAAATCAGGGTGAGCAACAGAGGAGGGATCCCTCACCCAGGACGGACAGACGTGCAGTCGATGTTGTTACAGACAAGAAAACAGTTTACAATGCAGAATGTGGGAAACATGGAAATGTTAATAACAGCTGAAGAAGGAAGCTTCTGGTAGGGGAGGCAGGGAGAGCAAGCCATCTTGATGGGGGACTGGATGGCAGACTGGTTCATGGAAGGGGAGCGCAGGCCGGTGTAACAGTAGGGAATAAGGGGGGGGGGGCGATGCAGGCGGCGGTTGGGGCTCTGGTGGATCTGTGGAAACAGAGAGACTGCGAGACACCAAGGCCAAACTACAAAGTGCAACAAGTAGTGGTAGTGACAGTTCCAAAAATGTGCAGAGAGGAGAGGAGGAGAGAGGGGGAGAGGAGAGGAGAGGAGGGAAGGGCTCCATGTAACCTGATGTGTCCCCCAGCAGTCAAAGCCTGTAGCAGCATAGCTATCAATGGTACAGAGCTACCTGAACCAGTCCTAACTGAAGGCTCTGTCATAGAGGAAGGTCTTAAGCCTGGACTTAAACGTAGTTAAAGTGTCTGCCACGTAGTTAAAGTTATGAGTACAACATTGTGTACAAGCCAGGCAAACACCATGCAAATGCGGATGCGCTCAGCAGATTGCCTGTGCCGGGAACAGCGCCTGAAAAGGAAATGACTGAACAAGTCTTAATGATGGATGTACTGGATGACACACTAGTTGACACCACACAAATCAAACAATGGACAGCTAAGGATGTCATCTTATCCCAAGTACATGAGTACACCTTAAAGGGCTGGCCTGCACAAACAGAGGATTGCTTAAAACCGTACCGACAGAGGAAAATGGAACTGAGTGTGCGGGATGGATGTGTGCTCTGGGGAGCCAGAGTAGTCATTCCCACAAAAGGCAGAGACCACATACTGAAGCTGCTGCATCAGACTCATACGGGCATGTCAAAAATGAAAGGTCTGGCAAGGTCATATGTATGGTGGCCAGGTATGGATGAAAACATTGAAAGAGAAGTGCAGTCATGTGAAGAATGTCAGAAACACTCCAAGTCACCACCCACTGCACCATTCCACCCCTGAGAATGGCCAGAGTCGCCATGATCCAGGATCCATGTGGACTACGCAGGGCCCTTCCTTGGTGAGATGTTTCTGATCATTGTAGATGCTCATTCTAAGTGGATGGACATTTACCCCGTGAAATCAGCTACATCAGGAACCGCCATCGAGAAACTACGCCAGAGTTTCAGTGTGTTTGGTCTGCCAAAGATTTTGGTATCAGATAATGGAACATGTTTCACAAGTGCTGAATTTGAGACATTCATGAAGCAAAATGGCATTAAGCAGGTCAGGTCTGCACCTTTTCACCCATCCTCCAATGGTCTGGCCAAGAGGGCGGTGCAAACTTTCAAGGAGGGAATGAAGAAGTTGAAAGGTGACACACTTCAAACCAGACTGTCCAGGTTTCTGTTCAGGTATCGCATCACACCGCATGCCACCACAGGCTTGTCACCTGCAGAACTCATGATGTCGCGGAGACTCAGATCTACTTTGGACCTGCTCATACCGGATGTGAAAACAAAAGTGCAACAAAAACAACTGAAACAGAAAGAGAATCATGACACAAAGAAAAGACTGAGGACATTCCTGTCAGGAGACACGGTGTCCATCAGAAACTACTCCAATGGACCAAAATGGATTCCCGCTGACATCGCCAGCTCATCAGGACCTGTGTCGTACACCGTCACCATCAGAAGTGGTCAAACCATGAAGCGGCATGTGGATCAGATTCGAATCAGGAGCCAAGCTGACACTGAGTCGGAACTACTGCCTGACACCGGAGGGGGCGCCGAGAGTTGCTTGACTCCAGTGCTGGACACAACATTGCAACCCCCTCAGCCTCCATCGAGTGACCAACCAGAGCTGCAGCCGGCACCTGGACATCTGACTCAACCAGACTCACAAGTTGCACCAGAAATGCGCCGTTCACAGCGAGAGAGACGTTCTCCTGTGCGTCTCAAGGACTTTGTTAGATAAGAGTGAGATCTATCCAGGAATAGAGAAACAATGCGCTCTGGATCTCACTGGAAGGATGTCCCTTCCAAGATAGGTCACAAAGTTATTTAAAAAAAAAAATTATGTTCAACCCATCCATCGTCATCTTCCGCTTATTCCTACACATTAAGGGTCGCGGGGGGGCTGGAGCCTATCCCAGCGTCAACGGGCGAGAGGCAGGGTTCACCCTGGACAGGTCACCAGTCCATTGCAGGGCCAACATAGAGAGACGAACAACCATTCACACTCACATTCATACCTATTGTCAATTTAGAGTATTCAATCAGCCTCGTCCCCAATTGCATGTTTTTGGATGGTGGGAAGAAGCCGGAGTACCCGGAGAGAACCCACGCAGACACGGGGAGAACATGGAGACTCCACACAGAAAGATCCCGTGCCTGAGCCGGGACTCGAACCCGGAACCTTCTTGCTGTGAGGCCACAGTGCTGACCACTGCACCACCGTGTAGCCTTATGTTCAACCCGTGTATTATTTGGCATACCTATATTTGTATTTTTGTTTATAACGTGTTGTAACCTTAAGGGGGAGGAGATGTGGTATAGTGGATCATAATTTGTGTTAATTATATATTTACAGTTATTTACATATTTACATTATAGAAGTTGTGGATTACATTATCTGCCAAGAGTTAATAGTCCTGCCGTTTTTATGTGCAGTACCTTAGAGGCCAGCAGAGAGCGACCCGCAGTTGTCAGCGTTACACGGTCAAGGTAAAGCTTGGAGAAGGGAGCAGACGGAGATGGCACGGAAGCAGAGTGCATGTAAAGTGAATGCTGTGTTCAGTAAAGACCGTTGTAACCCACTATACGCGGATGAACCTTGTTTTTTTTTTTAAAGATGCAACAGATCAGGTCTCCAGTCTCTGTTTTATCAGTGTACTTTGGACAAATGAACAAGCTACAGTATGCAAAAATATGTTTACATCCTTTTTAAAAAAATACAATGTACATAGGCATGCTTTGAAATAATGTCCCTTTTGCATGCAATGGTAAAAACAAAATGGGGTTAAGATTCCCATCAAGCCTCCAGCGAGAAGAAAGATGATCTAGTTTGATACTGACCATTTGACTTCTACAATCTCCTTCAAAAGCGAGGCTGGACCCCCCTCTCTCCTTGCGTAATTCGGCCCATTGCGCAGCAGCTGCTCATAGCCCTGGACGCCCTGAAGCGTCTCCGCATCCTTCACACAGACATCAAGCCGGACAATGTAATGCTGGTCAGTCAGTACGACCAGCCCCTCAAGGTCAAATTAATTGACTTTGGGGAGGCCATTCCACTGTCATCAGTTGAAGTGGGATTATTTATTCAGCCCGGTGGATTCAGGGCACCAGAAGTCACCCTCGGTCTCCCATTCAATGAGGCCATTGATGTCTGGGGGCTTGGCTGTTTCCTGGGTTTCCTCTATCTGGCAGACAACCTCTTCCCGGTGGACTGTACCTACCAGTCCATGAGGTGCTTGATCAAGGTGCTGGGCCAGCCTGAGGACCACCAATTGAGGGATGGGGTTTATACCCACGACTTTTTCGACGAGGTGGACACGGTTACCGGAACAAAGTGGAGGCTGAAGACTCCACACGAATATGCTACAGCCAACGGTGTGGAGCCTAAGAAAAGGCAGGCCTCCTTTGACCTTCCCAGCTCGCTGGATGATTTGGTCTACATCCACCCAGAAGGAGAGGTAGCGGAGTTTGAGGACAGGAAGGTCTCTGTTGACCTTTTAAAGGGGCTTCTGCAAATGGAAGGGGATCGAAGACTCACACCCCGTCAAGCTCTGCAACACCCCTTTTTTAATTTGATCCATCTGACCAAATACGCTCACACCAGCTCTTATATGACCAACGCTCACCGCATGATGGACATCTGCAGAGTAAAGGACGGGACAGGAGATGATGTCCACATCTCTGCAACCTGCAAACCCTCACTGGATTTGGGGGTCAACATGAGCAAACAACCCTCTGTTGCTGACAACCAAGATGAGGAAAAGGACTACTGGTCTGAAAACAAATACAAAGACTCCTGGTCCTCAGATGAAGGGAACAACTCACGGCCCTCAGTTGTGGAAAACCAATTCTGGTTTGAAGATGATGACAAAAGCTCCTCATCTTCGGCTGGAGCACACGAGGAAAACAACTCCCAGTCTTCAGAAGAAGAGAACGACTGCTGGTCTTCAGATGAAGACGACGACTGCTGGTCTTCAGATGAAGACGACGACTCCTGGTCATCCGATGAGTCCTGGTCATCCGATGATGACAATGACTCCTGGTCATCCAATGATGACAATGACTCCTGGTCGTCCAATGAGGACGATGAGTCCTGTTCATCCAATGAGGACGATGAGTCCTGTTCATCCGATGAAGATACGGACTCACAGTCCTCATTTGAGGAAAACAAAATCCGCTTCAAAGATGAAGACAAAGGCTCCTCATCTTCAGAGGGAAAACATGAGGACCACAACTCCTGGTCTTCAAATGAAGAAATCGACTCCTGGTCTTCAGATAAAGACCACGACTCCTGGTCACCAGATGAAGACATTGACCCCCAGTTGAATGAAGGAGACAATCATGCCCAGTTAAAAGATGACGATAACGGCACCTCATCTTCAAATGGAATGCAAAAATCCACTGGCATTAAGGTTCTCAGAAGAATTTACAAAACCTTTCGTCGAATCACGGCTGTGTTTCGCTGCTGCGTCAGACCCAACGCAGAGGATTGACGTTTTGTCTTAAATACATTTGTGCTGAGTAGTTACACTCAATGGTCTGATGTGAAAAGAGTCCAGGGTAAAAGTCAGACAAGAGGAAATCTGCAGGGTGCTTAGAGCAGGGAAGGCAGGTTCAGCAGTGCCAGAGATATCCTGTACACCGGGAGAACAAAAAGCAGAGGAAAATCAAGAGGTAAAATGGTGGCAGAGCATCGAGGCCACGTGGAGTAAAGGCAAAGACTAAGGAGGATTCCAGATGTCCCCGAAGCTGGTTGGAAGACATGGAGATGGTTCATTCAACAAGAGCTGCCTCAGAGTCATGGAGGAGGACTGGACCGACATGCCAAGATTACCTGGGAAGAGCTTCCCACCTTCCTGAGAGGTAAATGAGCACTACCTGCTGGGTACTTTTTTGAAAGAATCACAAGCTTTAAAAATGTCACACCAAACTTTTTTTTTGTTTTTTTTTGGTTTGTTACAGTAAACTGAGCTGTGCTCCTACCAGAACTGGATGTGGAGATGTTTTACCTGCTGTGTCTGATGGATGGACGGCTTTGAACCTTCAGCATCACGTGACAGGAAGGGCATCCTCTTACTGAAGGAAACAAACAGTGAGTCCCAGAACAGACAACAACGACTGCAGTGTTGAAAAAGAGACAGACATATTAGCATAAAACTACATACTCACTTATTTTTTTGAATAAAAACAATATTCCAGCTGAGTATGTGTTCATGGATAAGCTTAAATGTAGTTTATGTATTCCAAATAATGTTGACGCCTACTGTTGTCTCTGCTTACAGTGTCTCAGCTTACCTCGAAGAGAGACTGCCTGCACCAAGATGGCCACTACTTCAGCGTGCAAGATGTCATCCCACACCCAGCCCACCCCAGGAATATGGACCAGTATTGCAAAGGATATGTCTGAATTCATTCATGAATTCCAACAAGCTGTCGCGGATCCAGACCCACAGAGCCCACTGCTCAGGTCCAACGTGAGACAGGTGTTTTGGAGACCAGGGCCCTGATTGATCAAGTTTGATCAAGTTTAACAGTTTCGTTTTAAGTGCAAAGAATTCCTGAAATTTGCTTCTGTCACATTAAATTATAAAATCAAGTTGTTGAATTTCTTGAAGCTGAGAATAATTCCTTATACTGGCCCAGTTATACGACAGCTGGAGAGGTCTCTCAAGTGATGTGAAGTTTAAAGTGTAAATGTGACAAGTCTGTGGGCTAAAACACATTATTGACTACGTTTACATGCACACTATATCCCAATTAATGTCATACTTTGATTAAATTCATATTCTGAATCAGTTGTTGATGTGCACTGCAGCTGTGGGAATCATCTTCTTTCCATGTTTGTTGGCATATTTCTAATAAAGCTTTTCTCTGCACGATGAACTTGCTCTACTTCCGGTTCCTTGCTCAGAAACTTTGCTGAATTTCCGGTTTAAGTGAAATTAAACTTATTCATAAACAAAATGCAAAGGTTTCCTGATAATCAAACAGCATTCAATGTAGTTAGCAAATGTAACACAATGGCATTCACACTACGTCACGGATGTTTTACAGCTGCACACCTCAATCTCTGGGTCTTCATTGAAGCAAGTAAACATATAGAATTATCAGACAATTCCTTTTTCTGCCAAAGGTTTGAAAATATTTGCTTGTGAATTAAACATGAGCTGACGTGAATCATGTGTTTCTCATATATTCTGCTCACATTTGGCTTCAGTATGAAAAACTCCTACATGTTTGTTCTGACACAAGAGAAACACTGGCCACAAATTATAAATTGTTCCCACTCTGGTTAATCAGGAAATGTTTTTTAATTAAAACTTTGTATTAACGTACAGCTTGTAAAACTAAATATAATAAATATTATCTTGAGGTCAAAAATGAAACAAAAGAAGTTGCCCTGTTACCTGAAATAACTTGAGATAAAAGTAGTTGGGTAAGAATTGAAGAAAACCCTGATGATGAAAGTAAAGGTTGTGTGTTGTTCTATTCCTGCATGTGGAGGGACGTGCTAAAATTATTTTTACTCAGTCACTTTTCACTGATGAACTTTTGTTTTTGGAAACTATTTCTTATTTTGAATTTTATTTTGAAATTCATACTGTGTCTTGTTTACCTAAAGCCAGGAAGCTGGTGCTGCTGCTACCAGTGTGTGGCGTTGTTGTCTGGCCCTTGCCTTTCAGCTGCGTGTTTTATTGAAGTGTAAGTGGTGTAAATTAATTAGTTTAAAGGAAAACATGCATGTGGGTTTTTAGTCTGGAAAAGTTGGAATGTTGAATTAAACATTGGACATGGAGTCATACGGTCTGTAAAACCTGCATATGTCATTGCTGTGTAGTTTTCTGACAAAATAAATCAACCAAAACTTTGAAAGAAATGCATAATTTTTCGACAAAATAATTCAGTGAAGAATGATTTTTTATAGGCACAGAAAGAGGATTATCAGTGACGTTGAGCACTAAATAGGAATGGCAGATGTACAGCATTCATACAAAAGATGGACTGCACAAAAATGAAAAAAATCAGCCATTAGAGAACGATGTGAAGGTCAGGTGGTATGTGAGGAGGGGCTAGAGGGCCCAAGCCTTCTCCGATGGACCCTCGAATGATCATTTCAGTATTGCAGTCATCAAACTTGTGCTAATGCACAATAACGGTGCGTCTGTGGCTCAGCAGGTGGCCCACAGCACCTGTGGGGACAGTGAGTATAACCTGCGGAGCCGAACGGTGGTGTGCGGCTCCTGCGGACTTCCATCAGACAAATCCAGCAACTGCTCGGTGTCTTCAGCTTCCCGCTCATTCCGCAGCGGCGGCGTCTCTGAGGGTCTACTGCCACAAACCTATGTGTTCAGCGTCAGCACACCTCGCAAGGTGGGCCCTAACCAACAGAATACATGACTACATTCAGAACTACTTGTTTTTCATTTTCTTTATTTAAAAATCAAGGTGTTTTGATTGAAAGTTTTTTTTTTTTGCATCACATATTAATTTTGTTCTCTATTTTCTTCAGAGTGGAACCAGAATGAAGAGCTGTCCAATCATGTGAGCTCCTGGATCCATGCAGGAGCCCTTCAGCTCCTTTAATTTTCAATGATCATGTGGTATAGTGGATCATAATTTGTGTTAATTATATATTTACAGTTATTTACATATTTACATTATAGAAGTTGTGGATTACATTATCTGCCAAGAGTTAATAGTCCTGCCGTTTTTATGTGCAGTACCTTAGAGGCCAGCAGAGAGCGACCCGCAGTTGTCAGCGTTACACGGTCAAGGTAAAGCTTGGAGAAGGGAGCAGACGGAGACGGCACGGAAGCAGAGTGCATGTAAAGTGAATGCTGTGTTCAGTAAAGACCGTTGTAACCCACTATACGCGGATGAACCTTGTTTTTTTTTTTAAAGATGCAACAGATCAGGTCTCCAGTCTCTGTTTTATCAGTGTACTTTGGACAAATGAACAAGCTACAGTATGCAAAAATATGTTTACATCCTTTTTAAAAAAAATACAATGTACATAGGCATGCTTTGAAATAATGTCAGTTTTGTATGCAATGGTAAAAACAAAATGGGGTTAAGATTCCCATCAAGCCTCCAGCTAGAAGACAGATGATCTAGTTTGATACTGACCATCTTACAACAATATTTTGGAGAAATGTATGTTAGACAATAGAAGAATGTGTTCCTGTACTATCAGTTCAATAGGATTTTATGAAGATAGAGTGACACAGCAGGGTTGTGGTAACTTCAGTCCATCTATTTTCACAACTGAATTAAAGCTGAATAAGTTCTGCTCCCTCAGCAGTAGAATCCTTCCAGCCTTGCTAAGGATCTATTTTGTGTATTTTTGCTGACATCAATAAACATATTTTCAGAAATCGCTTTGATTTTTTTTATTGATCATGTTGAAAAGCTTAGACGGATCAGGCTATCCTACATGTTTTAGAGATCTGAATAGTTTTTAAATGTATTTTTCCAAAAATATGAGTCAATAAAAAGTAATGAAAGAAAACCCCTTTGCCCTTTAATTTGTGTTGACACGGACAGCACACGTATGTCAACATATGTCCTATTTGTATGTGTTATTGTTGTGGCAGTTCCATTTCCCAGAGCTCCTCACTTTTGGCGAGAATTCCGAAAATGATCCATGATGGTGATTGATCATTAATGGTTGGCCCCGCCCCTTTTCACAAGATCATAGCCGGTTGCCGGGGGTAACGCCCCTACCATTCCTGTCAGAACTGTCACAGTATATAAGCAAGTTCACAGTTTTAAATCATCCTGTTTCAAGACTCGATTGTGTTGAGGCAGAATCTCAGTGACTTGTGCATCCAAAACTTAGAGACTTAGAGAGAAACTCCACGTTGTTTGAGGAAATTATCAAGAATCAGATTTGAGCTTTCATTTCTGGCCTTGATTCAACTTTGAGAATGTCTTCATGGATCAACCCGGACACTTCAGGTAAGAGGGAGAGATGCTGAGTTTCATGAAAACATGCCTTAACTCTCTTCAATGTTTCAAATAAACTGCCACAGTGGCTCTGGCTCACTTCTGTACAAGTTAAACCACGGGTGGGCCACCATGTGCCATGGAGGGCCGGGTGTATGCAGGTTTTCCTTCCAACCCAACATTTTAACGAGAGATTCCACTGATTAACACTCTTCTGTGGCTGAAGGTGTGTTAATCAGTGGAATCACCTGTTAAATTGTTGGGTTGGAAGGAAAACCTGCATACACACGGCCCTCCATGGCACATGGTTGCCCACCCCTGAGTGAAACAAACAGGATAATTCTTGGACAGTAGAGTTCAGATTTTATGACCAATGTTTGTTCTTTAAAGGCTTTATTTGGTGACGCACAAAGTTGAAATCCTAGAGTGTTTTTGTGTAAAGCTGATTGAACGTGTTCTCTCTCCACACCAGAGATCCAGGTGGGACAAACCATCCACAGCAGCTCGGCCTTCTACCAGATCCTGGAGTTCATAGGTGAGGGCTGCTTTGGGAAAGTGGCCAAATGCCTAAACCTCACCAAAATGCAGACTGTGGCAGTGAAGATTCTGAAGCACAACAACAAGTTCCTGAAAGACTTGGAGATGGAAATAAAGATGCTGCAGAGGATTGGTAACCTGGACCCCACCCACGCCAATGTTATCCGCTTCCACGAAAGATTCAGTTTTAGGGGACACATCTGCCTGGTCTTCGAGATGCTGGACACGGACTTCTACAATCTCCTTCAACAGCGAGGCTGGACCCCCCTCTCTCTTTGTGAAATTCGGCCCATTGCGCAGCAGCTGCTCATAGCCCTGGACGCCCTGAAGCGTCTCCGCATCCTTCACACAGACATCAAGCCGGACAATGTCATGCTGGTCAGTCAGTACGACCAGCCCCTCAAGGTCAAATTAATTGACTTTGGGGAGGCCATTCCACTGTCATCAGTTGAAGTGGGATTATTTATTCAGCCCGGTGGATTCAGGGCACCAGAAGTCACCCTCGGTCTCCCATTCAATGAGGCCATTGATGTCTGGGGGCTTGGCTGTTTCCTGGGTTTCCTCTATCTGGCAGACAACCTCTTCCCGGTGGACTGTACCTACCAGTCCATGAGGTGCTTGATCAAGGTGCTGGGCCAGCCTGAGGACCACCAATTGAGGGATGGGGTTTATACCCACGACTTTTTCGACGAGGTGGACACGGTTACCGGAACAAAGTGGAGGCTTAAGACTCCACACGAATATGCTACAGCCAACGGTGTGGAGCCTAAGAAGAGGCAGGCCTCCTTTGACCTTCCCAGCTCACTGGATGATTTAGTCTACATCCACCCAGAAGGAGAGGTAGCGGAGTTTGAGGACAGGAAGGTCTTTGTTGACCTTTTAAAGGGGCTTCTGCAAATGGAAGGGGATCGAAGACTCACACCCCGTCAAGCTCTGCAACACCCCTTTTTTAATTTGACCCATCTGACCAAATACGCTCGCACAAGCTCTTATATGACCAACGCTCACCGCATGATGGACATCTGCAGAGTAAAGGACGGGACAGGAGATGATGTCCACATCTCTGCAACCTGCAAACCTTCACTGGATTTGGGGGTCAACGTGAGCAAACAACCCTCTGTTGCTGACAACCAAGATGAGGAAAAGGACTCCTGGTCTGAAAACAAATACAGTGAGTCCTGGTCCTCAGATGAAGGGAACAACTCACGGCCCTCAGTTGTGGAAAACCAATTCTGGTTTAAAGATGATGACAAAAGCTCCTCATCTTCGGCTGGAGCACAGAAGGAAAACAACTCCCACTCTTCAGAAGAAGAGAACGACTGCTGGTCTTCAGATGAGGACGACGACTGCTGGTCTTCAGATGAAGACGACGACTGCTGGTCTTCAAATGAAGACGACGACTGCTGGTCTTCAGATGAAGACGACGACGGCTGGTCTTCAGATGAAGACAATGACTGCTGGTCATCCGATGAGGACGATGACTCCTGGTCATCCGATGATGACAATGACTCCTGGTCGTCCGATGAGGACGATGAGTCCTGTTCATCCGATGAAGATACGGACTCACAGTCCTCAGTTGAGGAAAACAAAATCCGCTTCAAAGATGAAGACAAAGGCTCCTCATCTTCAGAGGGAAATCATGAGGACCACAACTCCTGGTCTTTAAATGAAGAAATCGACTCCTGGTCTTCAGATAAAGACCACGACTCCTGGTTACCAGATGAAGACATTGACCCCCAGTTGAATGAAGAAGACAATCATGCCCGGTTAAAAGATGATGATAACGGCACCTCATCTTCAAATGGAATGCAAAAATCCACTCGCATTTCCGTTTTCAGAAGAATTTACAAGACCTTTCGTCGAATCACGGCTGTGTTTCGCTGCTGCGTCAGACCCACAGCAGAGGATTGACGTTTTTGTCTCAAATGCATTTGTGCTGAGTAGGTACACTCAATGGTCTGATGTGAAAAGAGTCCAGGGTCAAAGTCAGACAAGAGGAAATCTGCAGGATGCTTAGAGCAGGGAAGGCAGGTGCAGCAGTGCCAGAGATATCCTGTACACCGGGAGAACAATTTATCAAAGAAAAGCAGAGGAAAATCAAGAGGTAAAATGGTGGCAGAGCATCGAGGCCACATGGAGTAAAGGCAAAGACTAAGGAGGATTCCAGATGTCCCCGAAGCTGGTTGGAAGACATGGAGATGGTTCTTTCAACAAGAGCTGCCTCAGTGTCATGGAGGAGGACTGGACCGACATGCCAAGATTACCTGGGAAGAGCTTCCCACCTTCCTGAGAGGTAAGTGAGCACTACCTGCTGGGCTCTTTTTTAAAAGAATCACAAGCTTTAAAAATGTCACACCAAACCTTTTTTTTTTTTTTTTTGGTTTGTTACAGTAAACTGAGCTGTGCTCCTACCAGAACTTGATGTGGAGATGTTTTAACTGCTGTGTCTGATGGATGGACGGCTTTGAACCTTCAGCATCACGTGACAGGAAGTGCATCCTCTTACTGAAGGAAACAAACAGTGAGTCCCAGAACAGACAACAACGACTGCAGTGTTGAAAAAGAGACAGACATATTAGCATAAAACTACATACTCACTTTTTTTTTTGAATAAAAACAATATTCCAGCTGAGTATGTGTTCATGGATAAGCATAAATGTAGTTTATGTATTCCAAATAATGTTGACGCCTCCTGTTGTCTCTGCTTACAGTGTCTCAGCTTACCTCGAAGAGAGGCTGCCTGCACCAAGATGGCCACTACTTCAGCGTGCAAGATGTCATCCCACACCCAGCCCACCCCAGGAATATGGACCAGTATTGCAAAGGATATGTCTGATACGTCTGAATTCATTCATGAATTCCAAACATACTTTGATTAAATTCATATTCTGAATCAGTTGTTGATGTGCACTGCAGCTGTGGGAATCATCTTCTTCCCATGTTTGTTGGCATATTTCTAATAAAGCTTTTCTTTGCACGATGAACTTGTTCTACTTCCAGTTCCTTGCTAAGACACTTTGCTGAATTTCCGGTTTTAAGTGAAATTAAATTTATTCATAAACAAAATGCAAAGGTTTCCTGATAATAAAACAGCATTCAATGTAGTAAGCAAATGTAACACAATGGCTTTCACACTACGTCACGGATGTTTTACAGCTGCACACCTCAATCTCTGGGTCTTCATTGAAGCAAGTAAACATATAGAATTATCAGACAATTCCTTTTTCTGCCAAAGGTTTGAAAATATTTGCTTGTGAATTAAACATGAGCTGACGTGAATCATGTGTTTCTCATATATTCTGCTCACATTTGGCCTCAGTATGAAAAACTCCTACATGTTTGTTCTGACACAAGAGAAACACTGGCCACAAATTATAAATTGTTCCCACTCTGGTTAATCAGGAAATGTTTTTTAATTAAAACTTTGTATTAACGTACAGCTTGTAAAACTAAATATAATAAATATTATCTTGAGGTCAAAAATGAAACAAAAGAAGTTGCCCTGTTACCTGAAATAACTTGAGATAAAAGTAGTTGGGTAAGAATTGAAGAAAACCCTGATGATGAAAGTAAAGGTTGTGTGTTGTTCTATTCCTGCATGTGGAGGGACGTGCTAAAATTATTTTTACTCAGTCACTTTTCACTGATGAACTTTTTTTTTTGGAAACTATTTCTTATTTTGAATTTTATTTTGAAATTCATACTGTGTCTTGTTTACCTAAAGCCCGGAAGTTGGTGCTGCTGCTACCAGTGTGTGGCGTTGTTGTCTGGCCCTTGCCTTTCAGCTGCGTGTTTTATAGAAGTGTAAGTGGTGTAAATTAATTAGTTTAAAGGAAAACATGCATGTGGGTTTTTAGTCTGTAAAAGTTGGAATGTTGAATTAAACATTGGACATGGAGTCATACGGTCTGTAAAACCTGCATGTGTCATTGCTGTGTAGTTTTCTGACAAAATAAATCAACCAAAACTTTGAAAGAAATGCATAATTTTTCTACAAAATAATTCAGTGAAGAATGATTATTTAGAGGCACAGAAAGAGGATTATCAGTGACGTTGAGCACTAAATAGGAATGGCAGATATACAGCATTCATACAAAAGATGGACTGCACAAAAATGAAAAAAATCAGCCATTAGAGAACGATGTTAAGGTCAGGTGGTATGTGAGGAGGGGCTAGAGGGCCCAAGCCTTCTCCGATGGACCCTCGAATGATCATTTCAGTATTGCAGTCATCAAACTTATGCTAATGCACAATAACGGTGCGTCTGTGGCTCAGCAGGTGGCCCACAGCACCTGTGGGGACAGTGAGTATAACCTGCGGAGCTGAACGGTGGTGTGCGGCTCCTGCGGACTTCCATCAGACAAATCCAGCAACTGCTCGGTGTCTTCAGCTTCCCGCTCCTTCCGCAGCGGCGGCGTCTCTGAGGGTCTACTGCCACAAACCTATGTGTTCAGCGTCAGCACACCTCGCAAGGTGGGCCCTAACCAACAGAATACATGACTACATTCAGAACTACTTGTTTTTCATTTTCTTTATTTAAAAATCAAGGTGTTTTGATTGAAAGTTTTTTTTTTTGCATCACATATTAATTTTGTTTACTTTATTTTCTTCAGAGTGGAACCAGAATGAAGAGCTGTCCAATCATGTGAGCTCCTGGATCCATGCAGGAGCCCTTCAGCTCCTTTAGTTTTCAATGATCATGTGGTATAGTGGATCATAATTTGTGTTAATTATATATTTACAGTTATTTACATATTTACATTATAGAAGTTGTGGATTACATTATCTGCCAAGAGTTAATAGTCCTGCCGTTTTTATGTGCAGTACCTTAGAGGCCAGCAGAGAGCGACCCGCAGTTGTCAGCGTTACACGGTCAAGGTAAAGCTTGGAGAAGGGAGCAGACGGAGACGGCACGGAAGCAGAGTGCATGTAAAGTGAATGCTGTGTTCAGTAAAGACCGTTGTAACCCACTATACGCGGATGAACCTTGTTTTTTTTTTTAAAGATGCAACAGATCAGGTCTCCAGTCTCTGTTTTATCAGTGTACTTTGGACAAATGAACAAGCTACAGTATGCAAAAATATGTTTACATCCTTTTAAAAAAAATACAATGTACATAGGCATGCTTTGAAATAATGTCAGTTTTGTATGCAATGGTAAAAACAAAATGGGGTTAAGATTCCCATCAAGCCTCCAGCGAGAAGAAAGATGATCTAGTTTGATACTGACCATCTTACAACAATATTTTGGAGAAATGTATGTTAGACAATAGAAGAATGTGTTCCTGTACTATCAGTTCAATAGGATTTTATGAAGATAGAGTGACACAGCAGGGTTGTGGTAACTTCAGTCCATCTATTTTCACAACTGAATTAAAGCTGAATAACTTCTGCTCCCTCAGCAGTAGAATCCTTCCAGCCTTGCTAAGGATCTATTTTGTGTATTTTTGCTGACATCAATAAACATATTTTCAGAAATCGCTTTGATTTTTTTTATTGATCATGTTGAAAAGCTTAGACGGACCAGGCTATCCTACATGTTTTAGAGATCTGAATAGTTTTTAAATGTATTTTTCCAAAAATATGAGTCAATAAAAAGTATTGAAAGAAAACCCCTTTGCCCTTTAATTTGTGTTGACACGGACAGCACACGTATGTCAACATATGTCCTATTTGTATGTGTTAATGTTGTGGCAGTTCCATTTCCCAGAGCTCCTCACTTTTGGCGAGAATTCCGAAAATGATCCATGATGGTGATTGATCATTAATGGTTGGCCCCGCCCCTTTTCACAAGATCATAGCCGGTTGCCGGGGGTAACACCCCTACCATTCCTGTCAGAACTGTCACAGTATATAAGCAAGTTCACAGTTTTAAATCATCCTGTTTCAAGACTCGATTGTGTTGAGGCAGAATCTCAGTGACTTGTGCATCCAAAACTTAGAGACTTCGAGAGAAACTCCACGTTGTTTGAGGAAATTATCAAGAATCAGATTTGAGCTTTCATTTCTGGCCTTGATTCAACTTTGAGAATGTCTTCATGGATCAACCCGGACACTTCAGGTAAGAGGGAGAGATGCTGAGTTTCATGAAAACATGCCTTAACTCTCTTCAATGTTTCAAATAAACTGCCACAGTGGCTCTGGCTCACTTCTGTACAAGTTAAACCACGGGTGGGCCACCATGTGGCACAAAACTTTAAAGAGTGATTCCACTGATTAACACTCTTCTGTGGCTGAAGGTGTGTTAATCAGTGGAATCACCTGTTAAAGTGTTGGGTTGGAAGGAAAACCTGCATACACACGGCGCTCCATGGCACATGGTTGCCCACCCCTGAGTGAAACAAACAGGATAAATCTTGGACAGTGGAGTTCAGATTTTATGACCAATGTTTGTTTTTTAAAGGCTTTATTTGGTGACGCACAAAGTTGAAATTCTAGAGTGTCTTTGTGTGAAGCTGATTGAACGTGTTCTCTCTCCACACCAGAGATCCAGGTGGGACAAACCATCCACAGCAGCTCTGCCTTCTACCAGATCCTGGAGTTCATAGGTGAGGGCTGCTTTGGGAAAGTGGCCAAATGCCTAAACCTCACCAAAATGCAGACTGTGGCAGTGAAGATTCTGAAGCACAACAACAAGTTCCTGAAAGACTTGGAGATGGAAATAAAGATGCTGCAGAGGATTGGTGACCTGGACCCCACCCACGCCAATGTTATCCGCTTCCACGAAAGATTCAGTTTTAGGGGACACATCTGCCTGGTCTTCGAGATGCTGGACACGGACTTCTACAATCTCCTTCAACAGCGAGGCTGGACCCCCCTCTCTCTTTGCGAAATTCGGCCCATTGCGCAGCAGCTGCTCATAGCCCTGGACGCCCTGAAGCGTCTCCGCATCCTTCACACAGACATCAAGCCGGACAATGTCATGCTGGTCAGTCAGTACGACCAGCCCCTCAAGGTCAAATTAATTGACTTTGGGGAGGCCATTCCACTGTCATCAGTTGAAGTGGGATTATTTATTCAGCCAGGTGGATTCAGGGCACCAGAAGTCACCCTCGGTCTCCCATTCAATGAGGCCATTGATGTCTGGGGGCTTGGCTGTTTCCTGGGTTTCCTCTATCTGGCAGACAACCTCTTCCCGGTGGACTGTACCTACCAGTCCATGAGGTGCTTGATCAAGGTGCTGGGCCAGCCTGAGGACCACCAATTGAGGGATGGGGTTTATACCCACGACTTTTTCGACGAGGTGGACACGGTTACCGGAACAAAGTGGAGGCTGAAGACTCCACACGAATATGCTACAGCCAACGGTGTGGAGCCTAAGAAGAGGCAGGCCTCCTTTGACCTTCCCAGCTCGCTGGATGATTTGGTCTACATCCACCCAGAAGGAGAGGTAGCGGAATTTGAGGACAGGAAGGTCTTTGTTGACCTTTTAAAGGGGCTTCTGCAAATGGAAGGGGATCGAAGACTCACACCCCGTCAAGCTCTGCAACACCCCTTTTTTAATTTGACCCATCTGACCAAATACGCTCGCACAAGCTCTTATACGACCAATGCTCACCACATGATGGACATCTGCAGAGTAAAGGACGGGACAGGAGATGATGTCCACATCTCTGCAACCTGCAAACCTTCACTGGATTTGGGGGTCAACGTGAGCAAACAACCCTCTGTTGCTGACAACCAAGATGAGGAAAAGGACTCCTGGTCTGCAAACAAATACAGTGACTCCTGGTCCTCAGATGAAGGGAACAACTCACGGCCCTCAGTTGTGGAAAACCAATTCTGGTTTAAAGATGATGACAAAAACTCCTCATCTTCGGCTGGAGCACACGAGGAAAACAACTCCCAGTCTTCAGAAGAAGAGAACGACTGCTGGTCTTCAGATGAGGACGACGACTGCTGGTCTTCAGATGAAGACGACGACTGCTGGTCTTCAAATGAAGACGACGACTGCTGGTCTTCAGATGAAGACGACGACGGCTGGTCTTCAGATGAAGACAATGACTGCTGGTCATCCGATGAGGACGATGACTCCTGGTCATCCGATGATGACAATGACTCCTGGTCGTCCGATGAGGACGATGAGTCCTGTTCATCCGATGAAGATACGGACTCACAGTCCTCAGTTGAGGAAAACAAAATCCGCTTCAAAGATGAAGACAAAGGCTCCTCATCTTCAGAGGGAAATCATGAGGACCACAACTCCTGGTCTTTAAATGAAGGAATCGACTCCTGGTCTTCAGATAAAGACCACGACTCCTGGTTACCAGATGAAGACATTGACCCCCAGTTGAATGAAGAAGACAATCATGCCCGGTTAAAAGATGACAATAACGGCACCTCATCTTCAAATGGAATGCAAAAATCCACTCGCATTTCCGTTTTCAGAAGAATTTACAAGACCTTTCGTCGAATCACGGCTGTGTTTCGCTGCTGCGTCAGACCCAACGCAGAGGATTGACGTTTTTGTCTCAAATGCATTTGTGCTGAGTAGTTACACTCAATGGTCTGATATGAAAAGAGTCCAGGGTCAAAGTCAGACAAGGGGAAATCTGCAGGGTGCTGAGAGCAGGGAAGGCAGGTGCAGCAATGCCACAGATATCCTGTACACCGGGAGAACAATTTATCAAAAAAAAGCAGAGGAAAATCAAGAGGTAAAATGGTGGCAGAGCATCGACGCCCCGTGGAGTAAAGGCAAAGAATGAGGAGGATTCCAGATGTCCCCGAAGCTGGTTGGAAGACATGGAGATGGTTCATTCAACAAGAGCTGCCTCAGAGTCATGGAGGAGGACTGGACCGACATGCCAAGATTACCAGGGAAGAGCTTCCCACCTTCCTGAGAGGTAAGTGAGCACTACCTGCTGGGCTCTTTTTTAAAAGAATCATAAGCTTTAAAAATTTCACACCAAACTTTTTTTTTTTTTTTTTTTGGTTTGTTACAGTAAACTGAGCTGTGCTCCTACCAGAACTGGATGTGGAGATGTTTTACCTGCTGTGTCTGATGGATGGACAGCTTTGAACCTTCAGCATCACGTGACAGGAAGTGCATCCTCTGACTGAAGGAAACAAACAGTGAGTCCCAGAACAGACAACAACGACTGCAGTGTTGAAAAAGAGAAAGACATATTAGCACAACACTACATACTCACTTATTTTTTTGAATAAAAACAATATTCCAGCTGAGTATGTGTTCATGGATAAGCATAAATGTAGTTTATGTATTCCAAATAATGTTGACGCCTACTGTTGTCTCTGCTTACAGTGTCTCAGCTTACCTCGAAGAGAGGCTGCCTGCACCAAGATGGCCACTACTTCAGCGTGCAAGATGTCATCCCACACACCCAGCCCACCCCAGGAATATGGACCAGTATTGCAAAGGATATGTCTGACATGTCTGAATTTATTCATGAATTCCAACCATACTTTGATTAAGTTCATATTCTGAATCAGTTGTTGATGTGCACTGCAGCTGTGGGAATCATCTTCTTCCCATGTTTGTTGGCATATTTCTAATAAAGCTTTTCTTTGCACGATGAACTTGCTCTACTTCCGGTTCCTTGCTAAGAAACTTTGCTAAATTTCCGGTTTAAGTGAAATTAAACTTATTCATAAACAAAATGCAAAGGTTTCCTGATAATCAAACAGCATTCAATGTAGTAAGCAAATGTAACACAATGGCTTTCACACTACGTCACGGATGTTTTACAGCTGCACACCTCAATCTCTGGGTCTTCATTGAAGCAAGTAAACATATCGAATTATCAGACAATTCCTTTTTCTGCCACAGGTTTGAAAATGTTTGCTTGTGAATTAAACATGAGCTGACGTGAATCATGTATTTCTCATATATTCTGCTCACATTTGGCTTCAGTATGAAAAACTCTTACATGTTTGTTCTGACACAAGAGAAACACTGGCCACAAATTATAAATTGTTCCCACTCTGGTTAATCAGGAAATGTTTATTAATTAAAACTTGGATTAACGTACAGCTTGTAAAACTAAATACAATAAATATTACCTTGAGGTCAAAAATGAAACAAAAGAAGTTGCCCTGTTACCTGAAATAACTTGAGATAAAAGTAGGTGGGTAAGAATTGAAGAAAACCCTGATGATGAAAGTAAAGGTTGTGTGTTGTTCTATTCCTGCATGTGGAGGGACGTGCTAAAATTATTTTTACTCAGTCACTATTCACTGATAAACTTTGTTTTTGGAAACTATTTCTTATTTTGAATTTTATTTTGAAATTCGTACTGTGTCTTGTTTACCTAGAGCCAGGAAGTTGGTGCTGCTGCTACCAGTGTGTGGCGTTGTTGTCTGGCCCTTGCCTTTCAGCTGCGTGTTTTATTGAAGTGTAAGTGGTGTAAATTAATTAGTTTAAAGGAAAACATGCATGTAGGTTTTTAGTCTGTAAAAGTTGGAATGTTGAATAAAACATTGGACATGGAGTCATACGGTCTGTAAAACCTGCATGTGTCATTGTTGTGTAGTTTTCTGGCAAAAATAAATCAACCAAAACTTTGAAAGAAATGCATAATTTTTCTACAAAATAATTCAGTGAAGAATGATTTTTTATAGGCACAGAAAGCGGATTATAAGTGACGTTGAGCACTAAATAGGAATGGCAGATGTACAGCATTCATACAATAGATGGTGTTACATGTGTGACATGTAGAGCTGGCTCAGGTGAGCCCCTGCATGGTTTCTCCCTCTCTCTCTGTTTCCCTCCTCCCTCTCCTGCTCTTAGGAGGAAGATCCAGGAGGACGCTGGCTGCTTCCTGTTCTGCCCTCCCACATGACATCTGGGAGAGGAGTTGATTGGAGCCTGGTTGCCCCTCCACCTGGCTGGTTACAGGGAGGCCTCTTCATAAGCCACTCCCCTGCTTTGTTCTGGCGACCTGCTGAGCAACAGACTTTGAGACAAATTTGTTAGATCAACCTATTTGGAAGTGGGAGGTGGTAGGTTTAGATTAAATTGGGGTACCCCACACAACTCACATCATGTAGTCTTCTTTTGTATACCACACTAGTTTATGGGTTGGTGCCATCCTTGTGCGTTTTTGACAACCTTTATTCGTTAGACAGGCAGGCCTTTTGGTACCTGTGTTTCTTGTGTCAGGAAGATTTCAGTTAGGCCTTGTTTTGTTATCTTAAGTTAATTTGTTTGGCACAATCCCCTCACGGCCTATCTTCCCTTCCACTTTGTACACGACTTTTGTTCTTTTGATCACCCCTATTTTTGTGAAATAAATAATTCTTGCACTTATAATTTTCCACTTGGCTGTTTGTGTTATTCCTTGTGTTGCCACAAGGAACGTAACAGATGGATTGCACAAAAATGAAAAAAATCAGCCATTAGACAACGATGTGAAGGTCAGGTGGTATGTGAGGAGGGGCTAGAGGGCCCAAGCCTTCTCAGATGGACCCTAGAATGATCATTTCAGTATTGCAGTCATCAAACTTGTGCTAATGCACAATAACGGTGCGTCTTTGGCTCAGCAGGTGGCCCACAGCACCTGTGGGGACAGTGAGTATAACCTGCGGAGCCGAACGGTGGTGTGCGGCTCCTGCGGACTTCCATCAGACAAATCCAGCAACTGCTCGGTGTCTTCAGCTTCCCGCTCCTTCCGCAGCAGCGGCGTCTCTGAGGGTCTACTGCCACACACCTATGTGTTCACCGTCAGCACACCTCGCAAGGTGGGCCCTAACCAACAGAATACATGACTACATTCAGAACTACTTGTTTTTCATTTTCTTTATTTAAAAATCAAGGTGTTTTGATTGAAAGTTGTTTTTTTTTTGGCATCACATATTAATTTTGTTCACTATTTTCTTCAGAGTGGAACCAGAATGAAGAGCTGTCCAATCATGTGAGCTCCTGGATCCATGCAGGAGCCCTTCAGCTCCTTTAGTTTTCAATGATCAGGTCTCCAGTCTCTGTTTTATCAGTGTACATTGGACAAATGAACAAGCTACAGTATGCAAAAATATGTTTACAACCTTTTAAAAAAAACAAACAAAAACAATGTACATAGGCATGCTTTGAAATAATGTCACTTTTGTATGCAATGGTAAAAACAAAATGGGGTTAAGATTCCCATCAAGCCTCCAGCGAGAAGAAAGATGATCTAGTTTGATATTGACCATCTTACAACAATATTTTGGAGAAATGTATGTTAGACAATAGAAGAATGTGTTCCTGTACTATCAGTTCAATAGGATTTTATGAAGACACAGCAGGGTTGTGGTAACTTCAGTCCATCTATTTTCACAACTGAATTAAAGCTGAATAAGTTCTGCTCCCTCAGCAGTAGAATCCTTCCAGCCTTGCAAAGGATCTATTTTGTGTATTTTTGCTGATATCAATAAACATATTTTCAGAAATCCCTTTGATTTTTTTTATTGATCATGTTGAAAAGCTTAGACGGATCAGGCTATCCTACATGTTTTAGAGATCTGAATAGTTTTTAAATGTATTTTTCCAAAAAATATGAGTCAATAAAAAGTAACGAAAGAAAAACCCCTTTGCCCTTTAATTTGTGTTGCGTTGCTATGAGTTCACAGCTGTGAAATATGAAGTCGTTTTGACGAATCTCGACAAATTCTTTCGAGAAACTTCCTTCTTATTGGAGTTAAAAACCGCAGAAAGTCATGAAAATACATATCTCACAGTTACAATCCCACTAGAGATTCCTACCTGGGTTGAATGCCTTAGTTTACACTAATAGATAATAATATCAGACTGCTGGACTGGGAGCCTGTTTAAGTGACTCCGAGCGTGCACTGATCTGATACTCACTCCTGAGTTATCCCAGTTTGCACTGGAGAGGCTCTTCATGCAGGTTTCCCTCTCCAACTTGAACTCCTCTTGTAGAGGAAATTCTGTTATGGAAGCCGTTCCTTTTTTTACCTGTGTGTTCTTAAGTTACAGGTTCCTTGTTACTGTTACTACATATGTTCAAGTGTTAAGGTCATCATGGGCACATATAATGGAGGGGACTACTGAATCCAATGATAAATGCCTCAGCAAGAATATAGAGTCATAACGCTGAACGTTAACGGGCTACAGAACCCAATTAAAAGAGGAAAACTTCTAGCCAAGATGAAAAGAGAACAACAACACATAATATTCTGGCAGGAAACTCATATGGTTAAAACTGAACACCAGAAATTGAAAAAAATGGGTTTTAAAAATACTTTCTTTTCTTCATATGCAAATGGAAATGCAAGAGGAGTTGCAATACTTATTGCAAATAAGGTGGACTTTCAGCTCCCCAAACAGATCGTGGACAAGGAAGGGCGTTTTGTCTTGGTGAGGGAACACTCGACTGGAAAGAAGTAACATTACTCAATATTTACAGACCACCAGGAAAGGATAAGACACTAATTGACAGAATATTTGATTTAATAGCTACAGAAGTCTCTGGTGTCATGATCTGTGGGGGGGACTGGAACACCCAGTTGCATCCCACCCTAGACTCTACAAACCCGACAAAGAGAATGAACTCTGAGTCTCTGTATATTAAGAAAATGATTAAAGGGATCGGTACAATCGATGTATGGAGGGACTTTCATCCACTTACTAAACAATGTCCTTTCTATTCTCACCCCCATGCAGACTATTCTAGAATTGACTATTATTTTTATGTTCAGAACAGACAGGCACAGAGTGCTAGATTGTAACACTGGTGTGAGGGATATATCAGATCACTCGGGAGTATACATGAAAATACATTTGGATGTCCCACACAAAAATACCACCTGGCGACTTAACACCTCCATGCTGAATGATGATCAATTTAAGGACTTCATTAAAAAAGAAATAAGGGACTACTTGGAATTTAACAGTAACACAGAGGTGTCACCGAGTATGTTATGGGATGCTGGAAAAGCAGTATTGCGTGGGAAAATTATAATGTGGTCATCACAAAAGAAAAAAGAAAACTTCAACGAATCAATGACCTGACAAATAAACTCGACTTACTGGAGCAGAAGCATATAGAGTCTAATGACCCTGCCCTACTAGAACAAATATCTTCAGTAAAATCAGAACTAAACAAGAAACTCAATGACCTGGTGGAACTCAAATTGAAATATGTCAAACAAACCTACTAGGAAAATGGAACTCGAGCGAAAAAAATATTGGCCTGGAGACTGAGGAAACAGCAGTCTGAAAGATCCATTTACAAATTAAAGGACCCTGTCACCAAACAGATGTGTTTTAAACCAGAAGAAATACATAAGTTGTTTGAAATATACTACAGGAATTTATACACTCAACCTCAATTCGCAGAACCAGCCACAGTGAAGCAGTTTTTAGAATCTTTAGACCTGCCGTCCATTGGCACAGAAGAAAACCAGCTGATAACTGCAGATATTACATTAGTAGAGGTCGATAAGGCCATTTCTAAACTGAAAACAAACAAAGCAGCAGGGGGAGATGGGCGACCCGCCGAGTGGTAGAAGTCTTTTAGGGACTCCTTAACCCCACTTTTACTAAGATGTTTTAACTATGTGCTTCAGGGGGGTGAGACCCCACCGTCTTGGAAACAAGCCATAATATCTGTAATACCGAAACCAGGAAAAGACAGGACAGAGTGCAGCTCGTACCGGCCTTTTTCTGTTTTAAATGCTGAGTATAAAATATTTCCTTCAATTATTGTCAGTAGGCTTGAAAATATTGTCCCAGACCTGATTGATACAGACCAGCCCGGATTTGTTAGAAATAAGCATACACAAGATAATGTCAGGCGTGCAATACACCTGATGGACATTATGAGCAGAAGTAACACGAGGTTCCTTGCAGTTGGCTTTGACGCCGAAAAAGCCTTCGACTCTGTTCGGTGGGAATTCTTATATTTGGTCCTACAACGCTTTGGCTTTAACGATACTGTTGTAAGATGTCTTGAATCAATATATGATTCACCAGTTGCCCAGATCAGAATAGATGGCAGTCGTCCAGGCACAGTCCCTTTGGAGCGGGGATGCCGACAGGGCTGTCCTCTGAGCCCCATCCTGTTTGCTCTATTTATAGAGCCACTCGCTCAAAAAATCAGGGAAGACCCAGAGATTATGGGAATCGTATTTAAGGGAAGAGAATATAAGACATGCCTATACGCAGATGATATCCTGGCAACCCTGTCCAACCCAGATACCAGTCTCCTTAAACTAATGTCCACTCTCGACCAATATGGTTTCTATTCAGGATACAAACTGAACATCGAGAAAACCCAGACGCTTTCTTTTAATGAGTCACCCCAAGAAAACACACATAAAACCTTTGAATTTATATGGAAAACCAGAATATTGAAATATTTAGGAGTTAATATTCCCAAGACCTATGAAGGTATATATAAAGCAAATTACGGTGTCATCACAAACAAAATTAAAAATGACTTGGATAGATGGACTCCCCTGACGCTTGACTTACACAACCGAATAGAAGCTATAAAAATGGTCATACCACCTCAATTGTTATTGCTTTTCCAATCGCTACCTGTAGAAATACCGACTAAACAGTTTAACCAATGGAATCGGATCATCTCTAGATTCATATGGCAGAATAAAAAACCTAGGGTACGCTACAAAACATTACATCTGCCAAAAGAGAAAGGTGGGTTGCCACTTTCATGTCTAGAGGACTACTACAAAGCAGCACAGCTGCAGTATGTTGTCTATTGGTGTAGGGAGGGTTACGATGCAGGGTGGAAGGAGTTCGAATTGAACCAACTAGATATTCCTCTTCAATCATTACTGGGTGACAAAACCCTCAAGATGATGTACTCGAGTAAATTATGCAACCTTACAACGACTCCCCTTAAGATCTGGTTCAAAGAGGTCGGCAATTCAAACTTAGAGAGGAAAGCTCGGCTTTTGAGATGGGTTGACCATGACAGAGATTTCCTACCGGCCCAGCTAGATATCAGATTTAAAGAACTGACCCGAAAAGGCATTACTTCATATTGTGTAATTTCGTCTGACACAGGCCTGGATAGTTTTCAACAGCTGCAGAAAAATCATGACTTAGACAAACAAGATTTCTAAAGATATTTGCAGCTCAGGCACCACTTTGATAGAAATATAAAACATTTAAAAGAAGGTGACATGGACCTCATGAACATTGTTTTTGATGCATATAAAGGTAAAATTCACAAGAAAGAGGGCTCCAGAATATACTTGTGCCTACAACTTAACAAAAAATTGTCAACATCGTATGTGAAATGTTACTGGGAGAAGGAAGCAAATATAAGCTTGACAGAAGACGAGTGGCTAAACATACGCAAAATAAATTCTTCTATCACCAGTTCAGGGAAATGGAGGGATTTTGCATGGAAAAATATAATTTGATTTTTTATTACCCCAAGAAGAAAATATTTACAGAGTGGCAGAGCAGAATTTGGGCATTGCTGGAGACAATGTAACGATGTAATGGCTGACCACACTCACATCTTTTGGTGCTGTCCAGTAATTCGGCAATATCGGCAAGATGTAGTTAAAGAAATAAATTAAATCCATAATTTAATCTTAATTTTTGGGGATTATTTTTGAGACACCTGACAAATGATCAAAGTGTGACACAAAACAACAATAACATGATGTGATGTGATACGTTGATCTCATTTTGATGACATTGTGGGGATTTAAATCCGGTTTAGCCATTAGACGTGACTGTTCCCTCAAAAGGTTCCACCATCAGCTGAATCCATTTACATGGTGGTTTGAACCAGTTGACCACTTTTTTGTTGCCTATGTGGGTGATACAGCACACGTATGTCAACATATGTCCTATTTGTATGTGTTAATGTTGCGGCAGCATTGAAGCTTTTGAAAACAGATGAGTTAGAAAACACTCTTCAGATGAAGACAACGACTGCTGGTCTTCAGATGAAGACAACGACTGCTGGTCTTCAGATGAAGACAACGACTGCTGGCCTTCAGATGAAGACAACGACTGCTGGTCTTCAGATGAAGACAACGACTGCTGGCCTTCAGATGAAGACAACGACTGCTGGTCTTCAGATGAAGACAACGACTGCTGGTCTTCAGATGAAGACAATGGCTCCTGGTCATCCAATGAGGACGATGACTCCTGGTCATCCGATGAGGATGATGAGTCCTGGTCATCCGCTGAGATTCAGATTCAGATTCAGATAACTTTATTTATCCCCGAGGGGCAATTAAAGATCACAACTCAAAGCCTGATACAACTATCACAAGCCGTCACAATTATTACAGATTGAAAGTAATAATGGTACACTTCAGAAATTTAACAACAGCACATATACATTTGTTGATCGAAGCGAAGTAAAATCTGGTCAACTGGACGTGAGTTTATCTTGAAGACGTTTCACCTTTCATCCGAGAGGCTTCTTCAGTTCTAGTGAAGAGTGTGGAAACTCCAGCTTATAAACCTATGTGGGAGTGGTCAGTGCTATTGTGGTGGAAACAACCCTCCCGAGACTCACCCGGCCTCCCCAAACGACAGTCGTTGTGCGGTGTCAGGGAGTTTCAGGGGTGGTCGTTAGGGAGTTTCACCGACCACTCAGATGCTAATGGTATACCAGATTGCTTTTCTGGCTGTGAGGGGTGGGATCTTTGGGGTGAACCAGTCTTTGAAATGAAATTGAGAAATTAAGGAGAATCTATAATAAGCACCGCATCCCTGTGTCTTTTAAACCAGACAACACTCTGAGACAAAGACTGGTTCACCCCAAAGATCCCACCCCTCACAGCCAGAAGAGCAATCTGGTATACACTGTCAGATGCAGTGAGGCCTGCACGGATCTCTACATAGGGGAAACCAAACAGCCTCAACAAGCGCATGGCCCAACATAGAAGAGCCAACTCTGGAGGACAGGACTCAGCGGTTTTCCTCCACCTCAAGGAGGAAAGCCACTCCTTCCAGGACGACCATGTCCAAATCCTCGACAGAGAGGACAGATGGTTTGAAAGAGGAGTTAAAGAAGCCATCCACGTCAGGATAGAGAAACCATCTTTGAACAGAGGAGGTGGACTGCGACATTTCCTTTCACCTATTTACAACCAAGTCCTTTCAAAGCTTCCCCAAAGAGTTCAGCTGAAAGACCCATGTGGAACGGCTGCTGCCAGCACAGCCCATTAGCATCTGAGTGGTCGGTGAAACTCCCTAACGACCACCCCTGAAACTCCCTGACACCGCACAACGACTGTCGTTTGGGGAGGCCAGGTGAGTCTCGGGAGGGTCGTTTCCACCACAATAGCACTGACCACTCCCACATAGGTTTATAAGCTGGAGTTTCCACACTCTTCACTAGAACTGAAGAAGCCTCTCGGATGAGAGGTGAAACGTCTTCAAGATAAACTTACGTCCAGTTGACCAGATTTTACTTCGCTTCGATCTACGATGACCTGGATGAATGAGAACCTACACAGACATATACATTTGTTGTGTATGTACGCTAAACTTGAGCAGTCCGTTGACCCAGTGGAGGCAAGTGAGAGTGAGGCGTCGCAGCAAGAGCCGCGCCAGCCAAGCCCGGGCGGGGCAGGCTGCAGCCAACAGGCGCTGCCACCCCAAGGGAGGTGGAGAGGGCAGAGGCGGGGGTCAGGAAAACACGGGAGAGGGGGGGATAGTACGTGCCATTTGCGTCACCAAGGCAGAAGGAGTTCTCCTGGAGAATAAACAGTGGGCAGATGACCTTCAGTAGCCGATAAGGTTGCTGTGTTTGGGTTAGGGCAGAGGAGCACACAGGATGAGGATGATGAGTCCTGGTCATCCGATGAAAATACAGACTCACAGTCCTCAGTTGAGGAAAACAAAATCCGGTTTAAAGATGAAGACAAAGGCTCCTCATCTTCAGAGGGAAAACATGAGGACCACAACTCCTGGTCTTCAAATTAAGAAATCGACACTTGGTTACCAGATGAAGACATTGACCCCCAATTGAATGAAGAAGACAATCATGCCCGGTTAAAAGATGACAATAACGGCACCTCATCTTCAAATGGAATGCAAAAATCCACTCGCATTTCCGTTTTCAGAAGAATTTACAAAACCTTTCGTCGAATCACGGCTGTGTTTCGCTGCTGCGTCAGACCCACAGCAGAGGATTGACGTTTTTGTCTTAAATACATTTGTGCTGAGTAGTTACACTCAATGGTCTGATGTGAAAAGAGTCCAGGGTAAAAGTCAGACAAGAGGAAATCTGCAGGGTGCTTAGAGCAGGGAAGGCAGGTGCAGCAGTGCCAGACATATCCTGTACACCGGGAGAACAACTTATCAAAAAAAAGCAGAGGAAAATCAAGAGGTAAAATGGTGGCAGAGCATCGAGGCCACGTGGAGTAAAGGCAAAGACTAAGGAGGATTCCAGATGTCCCCGAAGCTGGTTGGAAGACATGGAGATGGTTCATTCAACAAGAGCTGCCTCAGTGTCATGGAGGAGGACTGGACCGACATGCCAAGATTACCTGGGAAGAGCTTCCCACCTTCCTGAGAGGTAAGTGAGCACTACCTGCTGGGCTCTTTTTTAAAAGAATCACAAGCTTTAAAAATGTCACACCAAACTTTTTTTGTTTTTTTTTTGGTTTGTTACAGTAAACTGAGCTGTGCTCCTACCAGAACTGGATGTGGAGATGTTTTACCTGCTGTGTCTGATGGATGGACAGCTTTGAATCTTCAGCATCACGTGACAGGAAGGGCATCCTGTTACTGAAGGAAACAAACAGTGAGTCCCAGAACAGACAACAACGACTGCAGTGTTGAAAAAGAGACAGACATATTAGCATAAAACTACATACTCACTTATTTTTTTGAATAAAAACAATATTCCAGCTGAGTATGTGTTCATGGATAAGCATAAATGTAGTTTATGTATTCCAAATAATGTTGACGCCTACTGTTGTCTCTGCTTACAGTGTCTCAGCTTACCTCGAAGAGAGGCTGCCTGCACCAAGATGGCCACTACTTCAGCGTGCAAGATGTCATCCCACACCCAGCCCACCCCAGGAATATGGACCAGTATTGCAAAGGATATGTCTGACATGTCTGAATTTATTCATGAATTCCAACCATACTTTGATTAAATTCATATTCTGAATCAGTTGTTGATGTGCACTGCAGCTGTGGGAATCATCTTCTTCCCATGTTTGTTGGCATATTTCTAATAAAGCTTTTCTTTGCACGATGAACTTGCTCTACTTCCGGTTCCTTGCTAAGAAACTTTGCTAAATTTCCGGTTTAAGTGAAATTAAACTTATTCATAAACAAAATGCAAAGGTTTCCTGATAATCAAACAGCATTCAATGTAGTAAGCAAATGTAACACAATGGCATTCACACTACGTCACGGATGTTTTACAGCTGCACACCTCAATCTCTGGGTCTTCATTGAAGCAAGTAAACATATCGAATTATCAGACAATTCCTTTTTCTGCCACAGGTTTGAAAATGTTTGCTTGTGAATTAAACATGAGCTGACGTGAATCATGTATTTCTCATATATTCTGCTCACATTTGGCCTCAGTATGAAAAACTCCTACATGTTTGTTCTGACACAAGAGAAACACTGGCCACAAAGTATAAATTGTTCCCACTCTGGTTAATCAGGAAATGTTTCTTAATTAAAACTTTGGTTTAACGTACAGCTTGTAAAACTAAATATAATAAATATTACCTTGAGGTAAAAAATGAAACAAAAGAAGTTGCCCTGTTACCTGAAATAACTTGAGATAAAAGTAGGTGGGTAAAAATTGAAGAAAACCCTGTCAATGAAAGTAAAGGTTGTGTGTTGTTCTATTCCTGCATGTGGAGGGACGTGCTAAAATTATTTTTACTCAGTCACTATTCACTGATTAACTTTGTTTTTGGAAACTATTTCTTATTTTGAATTTTATTTTGAAATTCGTACTGTGTCTTGTTTACCTAGAGCCAGGAAGTTGGTGCTGCTGCTACCAGTGTGTGGCGTTGTTGTCTGGCCCTTGCCTTTCAGCTGCGTGTTTTATTGAAGTGTAAGTGGTGTAAATTAATTAGTTTAAAGGAAAACATGCATGTGGGTTTTTAGTCTGTAAAAGTTGGAATGTTGAATTAAACATTGGACATGGAGTCATACGGTCTGTAAAACCTGCATATGTCATTGTTGTGTAGTTTTCTGGCAAAAATAAATCAACCAAAACTTTGAAAGAAATGCATAATTTTTCTACAAAATAATTCAGTGAAGAATGATTATTTAGAGGCACAGAAAGAAGATTATCAGTGACGTTGAGCACTAAATAGGAATGGCAGATGTACAGCATTCATACAAAAGATGGACTGCACAAAAATGAAAAAAATCAGCCATTAGACAACGATGTTAAGGTCAGGTGGTATGTGAGGAGGGGCTAGAGGGCCCAAGCCTTCTCCGATGGACCCTAGAATGATCATTTCAGTATTGCAGTCATCAAACTTATGCTAATGCACAATAACGGTGCGTCTGTGGCTCAGCAGGTGGCCCACAGCACCTGTGGGGACAGTGAGTATAACCTGCGGAGCCGAACGGTGGTGTGCGGCTCCTGCAGACTTCCATCAGACAAATCCAGCAACTGCTCGGTGTCTTCAGCTTCCCGCTCCTTCCGCAGCGGCGGTGTCTCTGAGGGTCTACTGCCACACACCTATGTGTTCAGCGCCAGCACACCTCGCAAGGTGGGCCCTAACCAACAGAATACATGACTACATTCAGAACTACTTGTTTTTCATTTTCTTTATTTAAAAATCAAGGTGTTTTGATTGAAAGTTGTTTTTTTTTGCATCACATATTAATTTTGTTCACAATTTCCTTCAGAGTGGAACCAGAATGGAGAACTGTCCAATCATGTGAGCTCCTGGATCCATGCAGGAGCCCTTCAGCTCCTTTAGTTTTCAATGATCAGGTCTCCAGTCTCTGTTTTATCAGTGTACTCTGGACAAATGAACAAGCTACAGTATGCAAAAATATGTTTACATCCTTTTTAAAAAAAACAAAAACAATGTACATAGGCATGCTTTGAAATAATGTCACTTTTGTATGCAATGGTAAAAACAAAATGGGGTTAAGATACCCATCAAGCCTCCAGCGAGAAGAAAGATGATCTAGTTTGATACTGACCATCTTACAACAATATTTTGGAGAAATGTATGTTAGACAATAGAAGAATGTGTTCCTGTACAATCAATTAAATAGGATTTTATGAAGATAGAGTGACACAGCAGGGTTGTGGTAACTTCAGTCCATCTATTTTCACAACTGAATTAAAGCTGAATAAGTTCTGCTCCCTCAGCAGTAGAATCCTTCCAGCCTTGCTCAGGATCTATTTTGTGTATTTTTGCTGACATCAATAAACATATTTTCAGAAATCGCTTTGATTTTTTTTATTGATCATGTTGAAAAGCTTAGACAGACCAGGCTATCCTACATGTTTTAGAGATCTGAATAGTTTTTAAATGTATTTTTCCAAAAATATGAGTCAATAAAAAGTAATGAAAGAAAACCCCTTTGCCCTTTAATTTGTGTTGACACGGACAGCACACGTATGTCAACATATGTCCTATTTGTATGTGTTAATGTTGTGGCAGTTCCATTTCCCAGAGCTCCTCACTCTTGGCGAGAATTCCGAAAATTATCCATGATGGTGATTGATCATTAATGGTTGGCCCCGCCCCTTTTCACAAGATCATAGCTGGTTGCCGGGGTAACGCCCCTCCTATTCCTGTCAGAACTGTCACAGTATATAAGCAAGTTCACAGTTTTAAATCATCCTTTTTCAAGACTCGATTGTGTTGAGGCAGAATCTCAGTGACTTGTGCATCCAAAACTTAGAGACTTAGAGAGAAACTCCACGTTGTTTGAGGAAATTATCAAGAATCAGATTTGAGCTTTCATTTCTGGCCTTGATTCAACTTTGAGAATGTCTTCATGGATCAACCCGGACACTTCAGGTAAGAGGGAGAGATGCTGAGTTTCATGAAAACATGCCTTAACTCTCTTCAATGTTTCAAATAAACTGCCACAGTGGCTCTGGCTCACTTCTGTACAAGTTAAACCACGGGTGGGCCACCATGTGCCATGGAGGGCCGTGTGTATGCAGGTTTTCCTTCAAACACAAAACTTTAAAGAGTGATTCCACTGATTAACACTCTTCTGTGGCTGAAGGTGTGTTAATCAGTGGAATCACCTGTTAAAGTGTTGGGTTGGAAGGAAAACCTGCATACACATGGCCCTCCATGGCACATGGTTGCCCACCCCTGAGTGAAACAAACAGGATTATTCTTGGACAGTAGAGTTCAGATTTTATGACCAATGTTTGTTTTTTAAAGGCTTTATTTGGTGACGCACAAAGTTGAAATCCTAGAGTGTTTTTGTGTAAAGCTGATTGAACGTGTTCTCTCTCCACACCAGAGATCCAGGTGGGACAAACCATCCACAGCAGCTCGGCCTTCTACCAGATCCTGGAGTTCATAGGTGAGGGCTGCTTTGGGAAAGTGGCCAAATGCCTAAACCTCACCAAAATGCAGACTGTGGCAGTGAAGATTCTGAAGCACAACAACAAGTTCCTGAAAGACTTGGAGATGGAAATAAAGATGCTGCAGAGGATTGGTGACCTGGACCCCACCCACGCCAATGTTATCCGCTTCCACGAACGATTCAGTTTTAGGGGACACATCTGCCTGGTCTTCGAGATGCTGGACACGGACTTCTACAATCTCCTTCAACAGCGAGGCTGGACCCCCCTCTCTCTTTGCGAAATTCGGCCCATTGCGCAGCAGCTGCTCATAGCCCTGGACGCCCTGAAGCGTCTCCGCATCCTTCACACAGACATCAAGCCGGACAATGTCATGCTGGTCAGTCAGTACGACCAGCCCCTCAAGGTCAAATTAATTGACTTTGGGGAGGCCATTCCACTGTCATCAGTTGAAGTGGGATTATTTATTCAGCCAGGTGGATTCAGGGCACCAGAAGTCACCCTCGGTCTCCCATTCAATGAGGCCATTGATGTCTGGGGGCTTGGCTGTTTCCTGGGTTTCCTCTATCTGGCAGACAACCTCTTCCCGGTGGACTGTACCTACCAGTCCATGAGGTGCTTGATCAAGGTGCTGGGCCAGCCTGAGGACCACCAATTGAGGGATGGGGTTTATACCCACGACTTTTTCGACGAGGTGGACACGGTTACCGGAACAAAGTGGAGGCTGAAGACTCCACACGAATATGCTACAGCCAACGGTGTGGAGCCTAAGAAAAGGCAGGCCTCCTTTGACCTTCCCAGCTCGCTGGATGATTTGGTCTACATCCACCCAGAAGGAGAGGTAGCGGAGTTTGAGGACAGGAAGGTCTTTGTTGACCTTTTAAAGGGGCTTCTGCAAATGGAAGGGGATCGAAGACTCACACCCCGTCAAGCTCTGCAACACCCCTTTTTTAATTTGACCCATCTGACCAAATACGCTCGCACCAGCTCTTATATGACCAACGCTCACCGCATGATGGACATCTGCAGAGTAAAGGACGGGACAGGAGATGATGTCCACATCTCTGCAACCTGCAAACCTTCACTGGATTTGGGGGTCAACGTGAGCAAACAACCCTCTGTTGCTGACAACCAAGATGAGGAAAAGGACTCCTGGTCTGAAAACAAATACAGTGAGTCCTGGTCCTCAGATGAAGGGAACAACTCACGGCCCTCAGTTGTGGAAAACCAATTCTGGTTTAAAGATGATGACAAAAGCTCCTCATCTTCAGCTGGAGCACAGAAGGAAAACAACTCCCAGTCTTCAGAAGAAGAGAACGACTGCTGGTCTTCAGATGAGGACAACGACTGCTGGTCTTCAAATGAAGACGACGACTGCTGGTCTTCAGATGAAGACGACGACTGCTGGTCATCCGATGCGGACGATGACTCCTGGTCATCCGATGATGACAATGACTCCTGGTCGTCCGATGAGGACGATGAGTCCTGTTCATCCGATGAAGATACGGACTCACAGTCCTCAGTTGAGGAAAACAAAATCCGCTTCAAAGATGAAGACAAAGGCTCCTCATCTTCAGAGGGAAATCATGAGGACCACAACTCCTGGTCTTCAAATGAAGAAATCGACTCCTGGTCTTCAGATAAAGACAATGACTCCTGGTCACCAGATGAAGACATTGACGCCCAGTTGAATGAAGGAGACAATCATGCCCGGTTAAAAGATGACGATCACAGCACCTCATCTTCAAATGGAATGCAAAAATCCACTGGCATTAAGGTTTTCAGAAGAATTTACAAAACATTTCGTCGAATCACGGCTGTGTTTCGCTGCTGCGTCCGACCCACAGCAGAGGATTGACGTTTTTGTCTCAAATACATTTGTGCTGAGTAGTTACACTCAATGGTCTGATGTGAAAAGAGTCTAGGGTAAAAGTCAGACAAGAGGAAATCTGCAGGGTGCTTAGAGCAGGGAAGGCAGGTGCAGCAGTGCCAGAGATATCCTGTACACCGGGAGAACAACTTATCAAAAAAAAGCAGAGGAAAATCAAGAGGTAAAATGGTGGCAGAGCATCGAGGCCACGTGGAGTAAAGGCAAAGACTAAGGAGGATTCCAGATGTCCCCGAAGCTGGTTGGAAGACATGGAGATGGTTCATTCAACAAGAGCTGCCTCAGTGTCATGGAGGAGGACTGGACCGACATGCCAAGATTACCTGGGAAGAGCTTCCCACCTTCCTGAGAGGTAAGTGAGCACTACCTGCTGGGTTCTTTTTTAAAAGAATCACAAGCTTTAAAAATTTCACACCAAAATTTTTTTTTTTTTTTTTTTGGTTTGTGACAGGAAACTGAACCGTGCTCCTACCAGAACTGGCTGTGGAGATGTTTTACCTGCTGTGTCTGATGGATGGACGGCTTTGAACCTTCAGCATCACGTGACAGGAAGTGCATCCTGTTACTGAAGGAAACAAACAGTGAGTCCCAGAACAGACAACAACGACTGCAGTGTTGAAAAAGAGACAGACATATTAGCATAAAACTACATACTCACTTTTTTTTTGGAATAAAAACAATATTCCAGCTGAGTATGTGTTCATGGATAAGCATAAATGTAGTTTATGTATTCCAAATAATGTTGACGCCTACTGTTGTCTCTGCTTACAGTGTCTCAGCTTACCTCGAAGAGAGGCTGCCTGCACCAAGATGGCCACTACTTCAGCGTGCAAGATGTCATCCAACACCCAGCCCACCCCAGGAATATGGACCAGTATTGCAAAGGATATGTCTGAATTCATTCATGAATTCCAACAAGCTGTAGCGGATCCAGACCCACAGAGCCCACTGCTCAGGTCCAACGTGAGACAGGTGTTTTGGAGACCAGGGCCCTTATTGATCAAGTTTGATCAAGTTTAACAGTTTCGTTTTAAGTGCAAAGAATTCCTGAAATTTGCTTCTGTCACATTAAATTATAAAATCAAGTTGTTGAATTTCTTGAAGCTGAGAATGATTCCTTATACTGGCCCAGTTATATGACAGCTGGAGAGGTCTCTCAAGTGATGTGAAGTTTAAAGTGTAAATGTGACAAGTCTGTGGGCTAAAACACATTATTGACTACGTTTACATGCACACTATATCCCAATTAATGTCATACTTAGATTAAGTTCATATTCTGAATCAGTTGTTGATGTGCACTGCAGCTGTGGGAATCATCTTCTTTCCATGTTTGTTGGCATATTTCTAATAAAGCTTTTCTTTGCACGATGAACTTGCTCTACTTCCGGTTCCTTGCTAAGAAACTTTGCTGAATTTCCGTTTTAAGTGAAATTAAAGTTATTCATAAACAAAATGCAAAGGTTTCCTGATAATCAAACAGCATTCAATGTAGTTAGCAAATGTAACACAATGGCTTTCACACTACGTCACGGATGTTTTACAGCTGCACACCTCAATCTCTGGGTCTTCATTGAAGCAAGTAAACATATAGAATTATCAGACAATTCCTTTTTCTGCCACAGGTTTGAAAATGTTTGCTTGTGAATTAAACATGAGCTGACGTGAATCATGTATTTCTCATATATTCTGCTCACATTTGGCTTCAGTATGAAAAACTCTTACATGTTTGTTCTGACACAAGAGAAACACTGGCCACAAATTATAAATTGTTCCCACTCTGGTTAATCAGGAAATGTTTATTAATTAAAACTTGGATTAACGTACAGCCTGTAAAACTAAATATAATAAATATTATCTTGAGGTCAAAAATGAAACAAAAGAAGTTGCCCTGTTACCTGAAATAACTTGAGATAAAAGTAGTTGGGTAAGAATTGAAGAAAACCCTGTCAATGAAAGTAAAGGTTGTGTGTTGTTCTATTCCTGCATGTGGAGGGACGTGCTAAAATTATTTTTACTCAGTCACTATTCACTGATTAACTTTTTTTTTTGGAAACTATTTCTTATTTTGAATTTTATTTTGAAATTCGTACTGTGTCTTGTTTACCTAGAGCCAGGAAGTTGGTGCTGCAGCTACCAGTGTGTGGCGTTGTTGTCTGGCCCTTGCCTTTCAGCTGCGTGTTTTATTGAAGTGTAAGTGGTGTAAATTAATTAGTTTAAAGGAAAACATGCATGTGGGTTTTTAGTCTGTAAAAGTTGGAATGTTGAATAAAACATTGGACATGGAGTCATACGGTCTGTAAAACCTGCATGTGTCATTGTTGTGTAGTTTTCTGGCAAAAATAAATCAACCAAAACTTTGAAAGAAATGCATAATTTTTCTACAAAATAATTCAGTGAAGAATGATTTTTTATAGGCACAGAAAGAGGATTATAAGTGACGTTGAGCCCTAAATAGGAATGGCAGATGTACAGCATTCATACAATAGATGGTGTTACATGTGTGACATGTAGAGCTGGCTCAGGTGAGCCCCTGCATGGTTTCTCCCTCTCTCTCTGTTTCCCTCCTCCCTCTCCTGCTCTTAGGAGGAAGATCCAGGAGGACGCTGGCTGCTTCCTGTTCTGCCCTCCCACATGACATCTGGGAGAGGAGTTGATTGGAGCCTGGTTGCCCCTCCACCTGGCTGGTTACAGGGAGGCCTCTTCATAAGCCACTCCCCTGCTTTGTTCTGGCTCTCTCTCTGGGGACCTGCTGAGCAACAGACTTTGAGACAAATTTGTTAGATCAACCTATTTGGAAGTGGGAGGTGGTAGGTTTAGATTAGATTGGGGTACCCCACACAACTCACATCATGTAGTCTTCTTTTGTATACCACACTAGTTTATGGGTTGGTGCCATCCTTGTGCGTTTTTGACAACCTTTATTCGTTAGACAGGCAGGCCTTTTGGTACCTGTGTTTCTTGTGTCAGGAAGATTTCAGTTAGGCCTTGTTTTGTTATCTTAAGTTAATTTGTTTGGCACAATCCCCTCACGGCCTATCTTCCCTTCCACTTTGTACACGACTTTTGTTCTTTTGATCACCCCTATTTTTGTGAAATAAATAATTCTTGCACTTATAATTTTCCACTTGGCTGTTTGTGTTATTCCTTGTGTTGCCACAAGGAACGTAACAGATGGATTGCACAAAAATGAAAAAAATCAGCCATTAGAGAACGATGTGAAGGTCAGGTGGTATGTGAGGAGGGGCTAGAGGGCCCAAGCCTTCTCAGATGGACCCTAGAATGATCATTTCAGTATTGCAGTCATCAAACTTGTGCTAATGCACAATAACGGTGCGTCTGTGGCTCAGCAGGTGGCCCACAGCACCTGTGGGGACAGTGAGTATAACCTGCAGAGCCGAACGGTGGTGTGCGGCTCCTGTGGACTTCCATCAGACAAATCCAGCAACTGCTCGGTGTCTTCAGCTTCCCGCTCCTTCAGCAGCGGCGTCTCTGAGGGTCTACTGCCAAACACCTATGTGTTCACCGTCAGCACACCTCGCAAGGTGGGCCCTAACTAACAGAATACATGACTACATTCAGAACTACTTGTTTTTCATTTTCTTTATTTGAAAATCAAGATGTTTTGATTGAAAGGGTTTTTTTTTTGCATCACATATTAATTTTGTTGACTATTTTCTTCAGAGTGGAACCAGAATGAAGAGCTGTCCAATCATGTGAGCTCCTGGATCCATGCAGGAGCCCTTCAGCTCCTTTAGTTTTCAATGATCAGGTCTCCAGTCTCTGTTTTATCAGTGTACTTTGGACAAATGAACAAGCTACAGTATGCAAAAATATGTTTACATCCTTTAAAAAAAACCAAAAAAAACAATGTACATAGGCATGCATTGAAATAATGTCACTGTTGTATACAATGGTAAAAACAAAATGGGGTTAAAATTCCCATCAAGCCTCCAGCGAGAAGAAAGATGATCTAGTTTGATACTGACCATCTTACAACAATATTTTGGAGAAATGTATGTTAGACAACAGAAGAATGTGTTCCTGTACTATCAGTTCAATAGGATTTTATGAAGATAGAGTGACACAGCAGGGTTGTGGTAACTTCAGTCCATCTATTTTCACAACTGAATTAAAGCTGAATAAGTTCTGCTCCCTCAGCAGTAGAATCCTTCCAGCCTTGCTAAGGATCTATTTTGTGTATTTTTGCTGACATCAATAAACATATTTTCAGAAATCGCTTTTTTTATTTATTGATCATGTTGAAAAGCTTAGACGGATCAGGCTATCCTACATGTTTTAGAGATCTGAATAGTTTTTAAATGTATTTTTTCAAAAAATATGAGTCAATAAAAAGTAACGAAAGAAAAACCCCTTTGCCCTTTAATTTGTGTTGCGTTGCTATGAGTTCACAGCTGTGAAATATGAAGTCGTTTTGACGAATCTCGACAAATTCTTTCGAGAAACTTCCTTCTTTTAGGAGTTAAAAACCGCAGAAAGTCATGAAAATACATATCTCACAGTTACAATCCCACTAGAGATTCCTACCTGGGTTGAATGCCTTAGTTTACACTAATAGATAATAATATCAGACTGCTGGACTGGGAGCCTGTTTAAGTGACTCCGAGCGTGCACTGATCTGATACTCACTCCTGAGTTATCCCAGTTTGCACTGGAGAGGCTCTTCATGCAGGTTTCCCTCTCCAACTTGAACTCCTCTTGTAGAGGAAATTCTGTTATGGAAGCCGTTCCTTTTTTTACCTGTGTGTTCTTAAGTTACAGGTTCCTTGTTACTGTTACTACATATGTTCAAGTGTTAAGGTCATCATGGGCACATATAATGGAGGGGACTACTGAATCCAATGATAAATGCCTCAGCAAGAATATAGAGTCATAACGCTGAACGTTAACGGGCTACAGAACCCAATTAAAAGAGGAAAACTTCTAGCCAAGATGAAAAGAGAACAACAACACATAATATTCTGGCAGGAAACTCATATGGTTAAAACTGAACACCAGAAATTGAAAAAAATGGGTTTTAAAAATACTTTCTTTTCTTCATATGCAAATGGAAATGCAAGAGGAGTTGCAATACTTATTGCAAATAAGGTGGACTTTCAGCTCCCCAAACAGATCGTGGACAAGGAAGGGCGTTTTGTCTTGGTGAGGGAACACTCGACTGGAAAGAAGTAACATTACTCAATATTTACAGACCACCAGGACAGGATAAGACACTAATTGACAGAATATTTGATTTAATAGCTACAGAAGTCTCTGGTGTCATGATCTGTGGGGGGGACTGGAACGCCCAGTTGCATCCCACCCTAGACTCTACAAACCCGACAAAGAGAATGAACTCTGAGTCTCTGTATATTAAGAAAATGATTAAAGGGATCGGTACAATCGATGTATGGAGGGACTTTCATCCACTTACTAAACAATGTCCTTTCTATTCTCACCCCCATGCAGACTATTCTAGAATTGACTATTATTTTTATGTTCAGAACAGACAGGCACAGAGTGCTAGATTGTAACACTGGTGTGAGGGATATATCAGATCACTCCGGAGTATACATGAAAATACATTTGGATGTCCCACACAAAAATACCACCTGGCGACTTAACACCTCCATGCTGAATGATGATCAATTTAAGGACTTCATTAAAAAAGAAATAAGGGACTACTTGGAATTTAACAGTAACACAGAGGTGTCACCGAGTATGTTATGGGATGCTGGAAAAGCAGTATTGCGTGGGAAAATTATAATGTGGTCATCACAAAAGAAAAAAGAAAAACTTCAACGAATCAATGACCTGACAAATAAACTCGACTTACTGGAGCAGAAGCATATAGAGTCTAATGACCCTGCCCTACTAGAACAAATATCTTCAGTAAAATCAGAACTAAACAAGAAACTCAATGACCTGGTGGAACTCAAATTGAAATATGTCAAACAAACCTACTAGGAAAATGGAACTCGAGCGAAAAAAATATTGGCCTGGAGACTGAGGAAACAGCAGTCTGAAAGATCCATTTACAAATTAAAGGACCCTGTCACCAAACAGATGTGTTTTAAACCAGAAGAAATACATAAGTTGTTTGAAATATACTACAGGAATTTATACACTCAACCTCAATTCGCAGAACCAGCCACAGTGAAGCAGTTTTTAGAATCTTTAGACCTGCCGTCCATTGGCACAGAAGAAAACCAGCTGATAACTGCAGATATTACATTAGTAGAGGTCGATAAGGCCATTTCTAAACTGAAAACAAACAAAGCAGCAGGGGGAGATGGGCGACCCGCCGAGTGGTAGAAGTCTTTTAGGGACTCCTTAACCCCACTTTTACTAAGATGTTTTAACAATGTGCTTCAGGGGGGTGAGACCCCACCGTCTTGGAAACAAGCCATAATATCTGTAATACCGAAACCAGGAAAAGACAGGACAGAGTGCAGCTCGTACCGGCCTTTTTCTGTTTTAAATGCTGAGTATAAAATATTTCCTTCAATTATTGTCAGTAGGCTTGAAAATATTGTCCCAGACCTGATTGATACAGACCAGACCGGATTTGTTAAAAATAAACATACACAAGATAACGTCAGGCGTGCAATACACCTGATGGACATTATGAGCAGAAGTCACACGAGGTTCCTTGCAGTTGGCTTTGACGCCGAAAAAGCCTTCGACTCTGTTCGGTGGCAATTCTTATATTTGGTCCTACAACGCTTTGGCTTTAACGATACTGTTGTAAGATGTCTTGAATCAATATATGATTCACCAGTTTCCCAGATCAGAATAGATGGCAGTCGTCCAGGCACAGTCCCTTTGGAGCAGGGATGCCGACAGGGCTGTCCTCTGAGCCCCATCCTGTTTGCTCTATTTATAGAGCCACTCGCTCAAAAAATCAGGGAAGACCCAGAGATTATGGGAATCGTATTTAAGGGAAGAGAATATAAGACATGCCTATACGCAGATGATATCCTGGCAACCCTGTCCAACCCAGATACCAGTCTCCTTAAACCAATGTCCACTCTCGACCAATATGGTTTCTATTCAGGATACAAACTGAACATCGAGAAAACCCAGACTCTTTCTTTTAATGAGTCACCCCAAGAAAACACACATAAAACCTTTGAATTTATATGGAAAACCAGAATATTGAAATATTTAGGAGTTAATATTCCCAAGACCTATGAAGGTATATATGAAGCAAATTACGGTGTCATCACAAACAAAATTAAAAATGACTTGGATAGATGGACTCCCCTGACGCTTGACTTACACAACCGAATAGAAGCTATAAAAATGGTCATACCACCTCAATTGTTATTGCTTTTCCAATCGCTACCTGTAGAAATACCGACTAAACAGTTTAACCAATGGAATCGGATCATCTCTAGATTCATATGGCAGAATAAAAAACCTAGGGTACGCTACAAAACATTACATCTGCCAAAAGAGAAAGGTGGGTTGCCACTTTCATGTCTAGAGGACTACTAAAAAGCAGCACAGCTGCAGTATGTTGTCTATTGGTGTAGGGAGGGTTACGATGCAGGGTGGAAGGAGTTCGAATTGAACCAACTAGATATTCCTCTTCAATCATTACTGGGTGACAAAACCCTCAAGATGATGTACTCGAGTAAATTATGCAACCTTTCAACGACTCCCCTTAAGATCTGGTTCAAAGAGGTCGGCAATTCAAACTTAGAGAGGAAAGCTCGGCTTTTGAGATGGGTTGACCATGACAGAGATTTCCTACCAGCCCAGCTAGATATCAGATTTAAAGAACTGACCCGAAAAGGCATTACTTCATATTGTGTAATTTCGTCTGACACGGGCCTGGATAGTTTTCAACAGCTGCAGAAAAATCATGACTTAGACAAACAAGATTTCTACAGATATTTGCAGCTCAGGCACCACTTTGATAGAAATATAAAACATTTAAAAGAAGGTGACATGGACCTCATGAACATTGTTTTTGATGCATATAAAGGTAAAATTCACAAGAAAGAGGGCTCCAGAATATACTTGTGCCTACAACTTAACAAAAAATTGTCAACATCGTATGTAAAATGTTACTGGGAGAAGGAAGCAAATATAAGCTTGACAGAAGACGAGTGGCTAAACATACGCAAAATAAATTCTTCTATCACCAGTTCAGGGAAATGGAGGGATTTTGCATGGAAAAATATAATTCGATTTTTTATTACCCCAAGAAGAAAATATTTACAGAGTGGCAGAGCAGAATTTGGGCATTGCTGGAGACAATGTAACGATGTAATGGCTGACCACACTCACATCTTTTGGTGCTGTCCAGTAATTCAGCAATATAGGCAAGATGTAGTTAAAGAAATAAATTAAATCCATAATTTAATCTTAATTTTTGGGGATTATTTTTGAGACACCTGACAAATGATCAAAGTGTGACACAAAACAACAATAACATGATGTGATGTGATACGTTGATCTCATTTTGATGACATTGTGGGGATTTAAATCCGGTTTAGCCATTAGACGTGACTGTTCCCTCAAAAGGTTCCACCATCAGCTGAATCCATTTACATGGTGGTTTGAACCAGTTGACCACTTTTTTGTTGCCTATGTGGGTGATACAGCACACGTATGTCAACATATGTCCTATTTGTATGTGTTAATGTTGCGGCAGCATTAAAGCTTTTGAAAACAGATGAGTTAGAAAACACTCTTCAGATGAAGACAACGACTGCTGGTCTTCAGATGAAGACAACGACTGCTGGTCTTCAGATGAAGACAACGACTGCTGGCCTTCAGATGAAGACAGCGACTGCTGGTCTTCAGATGAAGACAACGACTGCTGGTCTTCAGATGAAGACAATGGCTCCTGGTCATCCAATGAGGACGATGACTCCTGGTCATCCGATGAGGATGATGAGTCCTGGTCATCCGCTGAGATTCAGATTCAGATTCAGATAACTTTATTTATCCCCGAGGGGCAATTAAAGATCACAACTCAAAGCCTGATACAACTATCACAAGCCGTCACAATTATCACAGATTGAAAGTAATAATGGTACACTTCAGAAATTTAACAACAGCACATATACATTTGTTGATCGAAGCGAAGTAAAATCTGGTCAACTGGACGTAAGTTTATCTTGAAGACGTTTCACCTCTCATCCGAGAGGCTTCTTCAGTTCTAGTGAAGAGTGTGGAAACTCCAGCTTATAAACCTATGTGGGAGTGGTCAGTGCTATTGTGGTGGAAACGACCCTCCCGAGACTCACCTGGCCTCCCCAAACGACAGTCGTTGTGCGGTGTCAGGGAGTTTCAGGGGTGGTCGTTAGGGAGTTTCACCGACCACTCAGATGCTAATGGGCTGTGCTGGCATCAGCCGTTCCACATGGGTCTTTCAGCTGAACTCTTTGGGGAAGCTTTGAAAGGACTTGGTTGTAAATAGGTGAAAGGAAATGTCGCAGTCCACCTCCTCTGTTCAAAGATGGTTTCTCTATCCTGACGTGGATGGCTGGGATCTTTGGGGTGAACCAGTCTTTGAAATGAAATTGAGAAATTAAGGAGAATCTATAATAAGCACCGCATCCCTGTGTCTTTTAAACCAGACAACAGTCTGAGACAAAGACTGGTTCACCCCAAAGATCCCACCCCTCACAGCCAGAAAAGCAATCTGGTATACGCTGTCAGATGCAGTGAGGCCTGCACGGATCTCTACATAGGGGAAACCAAACAGCCCCTCAACAAGCGCATGGCCCAACATAGAAGAGCCAACTCTGGAGGACAGGACTCAGCGGTTTTCCTCCACCTCAAGGAGGAAAGCCACTCCTTCCAGGACGACCATGTCCAAATCCTCGACAGAGAGGACAGATGGTTTGAAAGAGGAGTTAAAGAAGCCATCCACGTCAGGATAGAGAAACCATCTTTGAACAGAGGAGGTGGACTGCGACATTTCCTTTCACCTATTTACAACCAAGTCCTTTCAAAGCTTCCCCAAAGAGTTCAGCTGAAAGACCCATGTGGAACGGCTGCTGCCAGCACAGCCCATTAGCATCTGAGTGGTCGGTGAAACTCCCTAACGACCACCCCTGAAACTCCCTGACACCGCACAACGACTGTCGTTTGGGGAGGCCAGGTGAGTCTCGGGAGGGTCGTTTCCACCACAATAGCACTGACCACTCCCACATAGGTTTATAAGCTGGAGTTTCCACACTCTTCACTAGAACTGAAGAAGTCTCTCGGATGAGAGGTGAAACGTCTTCAAGATAAACTTACGTCCAGTTGACCAGATTTTACTTCGCTTCGATCTACGATGACCTGGATGAATGAGAACCTACACAGACATATACATTTGTTGTGTATGTACGCTAAACTTGAGCAGTCCGTTGACCCAATGGAGGCAAGTGAGAGTGAGGCGTCGCAGCAAGAGCCGCGCCAGCCAAGCCCGGGCGGGGCAGGCTGCAGCCAACAGGCGCTGCCACCCCAAGGGAGGTGGAGAGGGCAGAGGCGGGGGTCAGGAACACACGGGGGAGGGGGGGATAGTACGTGCCATTTGCGTCACCAAGGCAGAGGGAGTTCTCCTGGAGAATAAACAGTGGGCAGATGACCTTCAGTAGCCAATAAGGTTGCTGTGTTTGGGTTAGGGCAGAGGAGCACACAGGATGAGGATGATGAGTCCTGGTCATCCGATGAGGACGATAAGTCCTGTTCATCCGATGAAAATACAGACTCACAGTCCTCAGTTGAGGAAAACAAAATCCGGTTTAAAGATGAAGACAAAGGCTCCTCATCTTCAGAGGGAAAACATGGTCTTCAAATTAAGAAATCAACTCTTGGTTACCAGATGAAGACATTGACCCCCAATTGAATGAAGGAGAAAATCATGCCCGGTTAAAAGATGACAATAACGGCACCTCATCTTCAAATGGAATGCAAAAATCCACTCGCATTTCCGTTTTCAGAAGAATTTACAAAACCTTTCGTCGAATCACGGCTGTGTTTCGCTGCTGCGTCAGACCCACAGCAGAGGATTGACGTTTTTGTCTCAAATACATTTGTGCTGAGTAGTTACACTCAATGGTCTGATGTGAAAAGTGTCCAGGATAAAAGTCAGACAAGAGGAAATCTGCAGGGTGCTTAGAGCAGGGAAGGCAGGTGCAGCAGTGCCAGAGATATCCTGTACACCGGGAGAACAATTTATTAAAAAAAAGCAGAGGAAAATCAAGAGGTAAAATGGTGGCAGAGCATCGAGGCCACATGGAGTAAAGGCAAAGACTAAGGAGGATTCCAGATGTCCCCGAAGCTGGTTGGAAGACATGGAGATGGTTCATTCAACAAGAGCTGCCTCAGTGTCATGGAGGAGGACTGGACCGACATGCCAAGATTACCAGGGAAGAGCTTCCCACCTTCCTGAGAGGTAAATGAGCACTACCTGCTGGGCTCTTTTTTAAAAGAATCACAAGCTTTAAAAATTTCACACCAAACTTTTTTTTTTTTTTTTTGGTTTGTTACAGTAAACTGAGCTGTGCTCCTACCAGAACTGGATGTGGAGATGTTTTACCTGCTGTGTCTGATGGATGGACAGCTTTGAACCTTCAGCATCACGTGACAGGAAGGGCATCCTCTTACTGAAGGAAACAAACAGTGAGTCCCAGAACAGACAACAACGACTGCAGTGTTGAAAAAGAGACAGACATATTAGCACAACACTACATACTCACTTATTTTTTTGAATAAAAACAATATTCCAGCTGAGTATGTGTTCATGGATAAGCATAAATGTAGTTTATGTTTCCAAATAATGTTGACGCCTACTGTTGTCTCTGCTTACAGTGTCTCAGCTTACCTCGAAGAGAGGCTGCCTGCACCAAGATGGCCACTACTTCAGCGTGCAAGATGTCATCCCACACCCAGCCCACCCCAGGAATATGGACCAGTATTGCAAAGGATATGTCTGACATGTCTGAATTTATTCATGAATTCCAACCATACTTTGATTAAATTCATATTCTGAATCAGTTGTTGATGTGCACTGCAGCTGTGGGAATCATCTTCTTCCCATGTTTGTTGGCATATTTCTAATAAAGCTTTTCTTTGCACGATGAACTTGCTCTACTTCCGGTTCCTTGCTAAGAAACTTTGCTGAATTTCTGGTTTAAGTGAAATTAAACTTATTCATAAACAAAATGCAAAGGTTTCCTGATAATCAAACAGCATTCAATGTAGTAAGCAAATGTAACACAATGGCATTCACACTACGTCACGGATGTTTTACAGCTGCACACCTCAATCTCTGGGTCTTCATTGAAGCAAGTAAACATATAGAATTATCAGACAATTCCTTTTTCTGCCAAAGGTTTGAAAATGTTTGCTTGTGAATTAAACATGAGCTGACGTGAATCATGTATTTCTCATATATTCTGCTCACATTTGGCCTCAGTATGAAAAACTCCTACATGTTTGTTCTGACACAAGAGAAACACTGGCCACAAAGTATAAATTGTTCCTACTCTGGTTAATCAGGAAATGTTTCTTAATTAAAACTTTGGATTAACGTACAGCTTGTAAAACTAAATACAATAAATATTATCTTGAGGTCAAAAATGAAACAAAAGAAGTTGCCCTGTTACCTGAAATAACTTGAGATAAAAGTAGGTGGGTAAGAATTGAAGAAAACCCTGTCAATGAAAGTAAAGGTTGTGTGTTGTTCTATTCCTGCATGTGGAGGGACGTGCTAAAATTATTTTGTCTCAGTCACTATTCACTGATAAACTTTGTTTTTGGAAACTATTTCTTATTTTGAATTTTATTTTGAAATTCGTACTGTGTCTTGTTTACCTAGAGCCAGGAAGTTGGTGCTGCAGCTACCAGTGTGTGGCGTTGTTGTCTGGCCCTTGCCTTTCAGCTGCGTGTTTTATTGAAGTGTAAGTGGTGTAAATTAATTAGTTGAAAGGAAAACATGCATGTGGGTTTTTAGTCTGTAAAAGTTGGAATGTTGAATTAAACATTGGACATGGAGTCATACGGTCTGTAAAACCTGCATGTGTCATTGTTGTGTAGTTTTCTGGCAAAAATAAATCAACCAAAACTTTGAAAGAAATGCATAATTTTTCTACAAAATAATTCAGTGAAGAATGATTATTTAGAGGCACAGAAAGAGGATTATCACTGACGTTGAGCACTAAATAGGAATGGCAGATGTACAGCATTCATACAAAAGATGGACTGCACAAAATTGAAAAAAATCAGCCATTAGAGAACGATGTTAAGGTCAGGTGGTATGTGAGGAGGGGCTAGAGGGCCCAAGCCTTCTCCGATGGACCCTAGAATGATCATTTCAGTACTGCAGTCATCAAACTTGTGCTAATGCACAATTACGGTGCGTCTGTGGCTCAGCAGGCGTCCCACAGCACCTGTGGGGACAGTGAGTATAACCTGCGGAGCCGAACGGTGGTGTGCGGCTCCTGCGGACTTCCATCAGACAAATCCAGCAACTGCTCGGTGTCTTCAGCTTCCCGCTCCTTCCGCAGCGGCGGTGTCTCTGAGGGTCTACTGCCACACACCTATGTGTTCACCGTCAGCACACCTCGCAAGGTGGGCCCTAACCAACAGAATACATGACTACATTCAGAACTACTTGTTTTTCATTTTCTTTATTTAAAAATCAAGGTGTTTTGATTGAAAGTTGTTTTTTTTTTGCATCACATATTAATTTTGTTCACTATTTTCTTCAGAGTGGAACCAGAATGGAGAACTGTCCAATCATGTGAGCTCCTGGATCCATGCAGGAGCCCTTCAGCTCCTTTAGTTTTCAATGATCAGGTCTCCAGTCTCTGTTTTATCAGTGTACTTTGGAAAAATGAACAAGCTACAGTATGCAAAAATATGTAGACAACCTTTTTAAAAAAAACAAAAACAATGTACATAGGCATGCTTTGAAATAATGTCCCTTTTGTATGCAATGGTAAAAACAAAATGGGGTTAAGATTCCCATCAAGCCTCCAGCGAGAAGAAAGATGATCTAGTTTGATACTGACCATCTTACAACAATATTTTGGAGAAATGTATGTTAGACAATAGAAGAATGTGTTCCTGTACTATCAGTTCAATAGGATTTTATGAAGATAGAGTGACACAGCAGGGTTGTGGTAACTTCAGTCCATCTATTTTCACAACTGAATTAAAGCTGAATAAGTTCTGCTCCCTCAGCAGTAGAATCCTTCCAGCCTTGCTAAGGATCTATTTTGTGTATTTTTGCTGATATCAATAAACATATTTTCAGAAATCGCTTTGATTTTTCTTTTATTGATCATGTTGAAAAGCTTAGACGGATCAGGCTATCCTACATGTTTTAGAGATCTGAATAGTTTTTAAATGTATTTTTCCAAAAATATGAGTCAATAAAAAGTAATGAAAGAAAACCCCTTTGCCCTTTAATTTGTGTTGACACGGACAGCACACGTATGTCAACATATGTCCTATTTGTATGTGTTAATGTTGTGGCAGTTCCATTTCCCAGAGCTCCTCACTCTTGGCGAGAATTCCGAAAATGATCCATGATGGTGATTGATCATTAATGGTTGGCCCCGCCCCTTTTCACAAGATCATAGCCGGTTGCCGGGGTAACGCCCCTACCATTCCTGTAAGAACTGTCACAGTATATAAGCAAGTTCACAGTTTTAAATCATCCTGTTTCAAGACTCGATTGTGTTGAGGCAGAATCTCAGTGACTTGTGCATCCAAAACTTAGAGACTTAGAGAGAAACTCCACGTTGTTTGAGGAAATTATCAAGAATCAGATTTGAGCTTTCATTTCTGGCCTTGATTCAACTTTGAGAATGTCTTCATGGATCAACCCGGGCACTTCAGGTAAGAGGGAGAGATGCTGAGTTTCATGAAAACATGCCTTAACTCTCTTCAATGTTTCAAATAAACTGCCACAGTGGCTCTGGCTCACTTCTGTACAAGTTAAACCAGGGGTGGGCCACCATGTGCCATGGACTGCCGTGTGTATGCAGGTTTTCCTTCCAACCCAACATTTTAACGAGTGATTCCACTGATTAACACTCTTCTGTGGCTGAAGGTGTGTTAATCAGTGGAATCACCTGTTAAAGTGTTGGGTTGGAAGGAAAACCTGCATACACACGGCCCTCCATGGCACATGGTTGCCCACCCCTGAGTGAAACAAACAGGATAATTCTTGGACAGTAGAGTTCAGATTTTATGACCAATGTTTGTTTTTTAAAGGCTTTATTTGGTGACGCACAAAGTTGAAATTCTAGAGTGTCTTTGTGTGAAGCTGATTGAACGTGTTCTCTCTCCACACCAGAGATCCAGGTGGGACAAACCATCCACAGCAGCTCTGCCTTCTACCAGATCCTGGAGTTCATAGGTGAGGGCTGCTTTGGGAAAGTGGCCAAATGCCTAAACCTCACCAAAATGCAGACTGTGGCAGTGAAGATTCTGAAGCACAACAACAAGTTCCTGAAAGACTTGGAGATGGAAATAAAGATGCTGCAGAGGATTGGTGACCTGGACCCCACCCACGCCAATGTTATCCGCTTCCACGAAAGATTCAGTTTTAGGGGACACATCTGCCTGGTCTTCGAGATGCTGGACACGGACTTCTACAATCTCCTTCAACAGCGAGGCTGGACCCCCCTCTCTCTTTGCGAAATTCGGCCCATTGCGCAGCAGCTGCTCATAGCCCTGGACGCCCTGAAGCGTCTCCGCATCCTTCACACAGACATCAAGCCGGACAATGTCATGCTGGTCAGTCAGTACGACCAGCCCCTCAAGGTCAAATTAATTGACTTTGGGGAGGCCATTCCACTGTCATCAGTTGAAGTGGGATTATTTATTCAGCCAGGTGGATTCAGGGCACCAGAAGTCACCCTCGGTCTCCCATTCAATGAGGCCATTGATGTCTGGGGGCTTGGCTGTTTCCTGGGTTTCCTCTATCTGGCAGACAACCTCTTCCCGGTGGACTGTACCTACCAGTCCATGAGGTGCTTGATCAAGGTGCTGGGCCAGCCTGAGGACCACCAATTGAGGGATGGGGTTTATACCCACGACTTTTTCGACGAGGTGGACACGGTTACCGGAACAAAGTGGAGGCTGAAGACTCCACACGAATATGCTACAGCCAACGGTGTGGAGCCTAAGAAGAGGCAGGCCTCCTTTGACCTTCCCAGCTCGCTGGATGATTTGGTCTACATCCACCCAGAAGGAGAGGTAGCGGAATTTGAGGACAGGAAGGTCTTTGTTGACCTTTTAAAGGGGCTTCTGCAAATGGAAGGGGATCGAAGACTCACACCCCGTCAAGCTCTGCAACACCCCTTTTTTAATTTGACCCATCTGACCAAATACGCTCGCACAAGCTCTTATATGACCAACGCTCACCGCATGATGGACATCTGCAGAGTAAAGGACGGGACAGGAGATGATGTCCACATCTCTGCAACCTGCAAACCTTCACTGGATTTGGGGGTCAACGTGAGCAAACAACCCTCTGTTGCTGACAACCAAGATGAGGAAAAGGACTCCTGGTCTGCAAACAAATACAGTGACTCCTGGTCCTCAGATGAAGGGAACAACTCACGGCCCTCAGTTGTGGAAAACCAATTCTGGTTTAAAGATGATGACAAAAACTCCTCATCTTCGGCTGGAGCACACGAGGAAAACAACTCCCAGTCTTCAGAAGAAGAGAACGACTGCTGGTCTTCAGATGAGGACGACGACTGCTGGTCTTCAGATGAAGACGACGACTGCTGGTCTTCAAATGAAGACGACGACTGCTGGTCTTCAGATGAAGACGACGACGGCTGGTCTTCAGATGAAGACAATGACTGCTGGTCATCCGATGAGGACGATGACTCCTGGTCATCCGATGATGACAATGACTCCTGCTCGTCCGATGAGTCCTGTTCATCCGATGAAGATACGGACTCACAGTCCTCAGTTGAGGAAAACAAAATCCGCTTCAAAGATGAAGACAAAGGCTCCTCATCTTCAGAGGGAAAACATGAGGACCACAACTCCTGGTCTTTAAATGAAGGAATCGACTCCTGGTCTTCAGATAAAGACCACGACTCCTGGTTACCAGATGAAGACATTGACCCCCAGTTGAATGAAGAAGACAATCATGCCCGGTTAAAAGATGACAATAACGGCACCTCATCTTCAAATGGAATGCAAAAATCCACTCGCATTTCCGTTTTCAGAAGAATTTACAAGACCTTTCGTCGAATCACGGCTGTGTTTCGCTGCTGCGTCAGACCCAACGCAGAGGATTGACGTTTTTGTCTCAAATGCATTTGTGCTGAGTAGTTACACTCAATGGTCTGATGTGAAAAGAGTCCAGGGTCAAAGTCAGACAAGGGGAAATCTGCAGGGTGCTGAGAGCAGGGAAGGCAGGTGCAGCAATGCCACAGATATCCTGTACACCGGGAGAACAATTTATCAAAAAAAAGCAGAGGAAAATCAAGAGGTAAAATGGTGGCAGAGCATCGACGCCACGTGGAGTAAAGGCAAAGAATGAGGAGGATTCCAGATGTCCCCGAAGCTGGTTGGAAGACATGGAGATGGTTCATTCAACAAGAGCTGCCTCAGAGTCATGGAGGAGGACTGGACCGACATGCCAAGATTACCAGGGAAGAGCTTCCCACCTTCCTGAGAGGTAAGTGAGCACTACCTGCTGGGCTCTTTTTTAAAAGAATCACAAGCTTTAAAAATTTCACACCAAACTTTTTTTTTTTTTTTTTGGTTTGTTACAGTAAACTGAGCTGTGCTCCTACCAGAACTTGATGTGGAGATGTTTTACCTGCTGTGTCTGATGGATGGACAGCTTTGAACCTTCAGCATCACGTGACAGGAAGTGCATCCTCTGACTGAAGGAAACAAACAGTGAGTCCCAGAACAGACAACAACGACTGCAGTGTTGAAAAAGAGAAAGACATATTAGCACAACACTACATACTCACTTATTTTTTTGAATAAAAACAATATTCCAGCTGAGTATGTGTTCATGGATAAGCATAAATGTAGTTTATGTATTCCAAATAATGTTGACGCCTACTGTTGTCTCTGCTTACAGTGTCTCAGCTTACCTCGAAGAGAGGCTGCCTGCACCAAGATGGCCACTACTTCAGCGTGCAAGATGTCATCCCACACACCCAGCCCACCCCAGGAATATGGACCAGTATTGCAAAGGATATGTCTGACATGTCTGAATTTATTCATGAATTCCAACCATACTTTGATTAAATTCATATTCTGAATCAGTTGTTGATGTGCACTGCAGCTGTGGGAATCATCTTCTTCCCATGTTTGTTGGCATATTTCTAATAAAGCTTTTCTTTGCACGATGAACTTGCTCTACTTCCGGTTCCTTGCTAAGAAACTTTGCTAAATTTCCGGTTTAAGTGAAATTAAACTTATTCATGAACAAAATGCAAAGGTTTCCTGATAATCAAACAGCATTCAATGTAGTAAGCAAATGTAACACAATGGCTTTCACACTACGTCACGGATGTTTTACAGCTGCACACCTCAATCTCTGGGTCTTCATTGAAGCAAGTAAACATATAGAATTATCAGACAATTCCTTTTTCTGCCACAGGTTTGAAAATGTTTGCTTGTGAATTAAACATGAGCTGACGTGAATCATGTATTTCTCATATATTCTGCTCACATTTGGCTTCAGTATGAAAAACTCTTACATGTTTGTTCTGACACAAGAGATCCACTGGCCACAAATTATAAATTGTTCCCACTCTGGTTAATCAGGAAATGTTTATTAATTAAAACTTGGATTAACGTACAGCTTGTAAAACTAAATATAATAAATATTACCTTGAGGTCAAAAATGAAACAAAAGAAGTTGCCATGTTACCTGAAATAACTTGAGATAAAAGTAGGTGGGTAAGAATTGAAGAAAACCCTGATGATGAAAGTAAAGGTTGTGTGTTGTTCTATTCCTGCATGTGGAGGGACGTGCTAAAATTATTTTTACTCAGTAACTATTCACTGATGAACTTTTTTTTTTGGAAACTATTTCTTATTTTGAATTTTATTTTGAAATTCGTACTGTGTCTTGTTTACCTAGAGCCAGGAAGTTGGTGCTGCTGCTACCAGTGTGTGGCGTTGTTGTCTGGCCCTTGCCTTTCAGCTGCGTGTTTTATTGAAGTGTAAGTGGTGTAAATTAATTAGTTTAAAGGAAAACATGCATGTGGGTTTTTAGTCTGTAAAAGTTGGAATGTTGAATTAAACATTGGACATGGAGTCATACGGTCTGTAAAACCTGCATGTGTCATTGTTGTGTAGTTTTCTGGCAAAAATAAATCAACCAAAACTTTGAAAGAAATGCATAATTTTTCTACAAAATAATTCAGTGAAGAATGATTTTTTATAGGCACAGAAAGAGGATTATAAGTGACGTTGAGCCCTAAATAGGAATGGCAGATGTACAGCATTCATACAATAGATGGTGTTACATGTGTGACATGTAGAGCTGGCTCAGGTGAGCCCCTGCATGGTTTCTCCCTCTCTCTCTGTTTCCCTCCTCCCTCTCCTGCTCTTAGGAGGAAGATCCAGGAGGACGCTGGCTGCTTCCTGTTCTGCCTTCCCACATGACATCTGGGAGAGGAGTTGATTGGAGCCTGGTTGCCCCTCCACCTGGCTGGTTACAGGGAGGCCTCTTCATAAGCCACTCCCCTGCTTTGTTCTGGCTCTCTCTCTGGCGACCTGCTGAGCAACAGACTTTGAGACAAATTTGTTAGATCAACCTATTTGGAAGTGGGAGGTGGTAGGTTTAGATTAGATTGGGGTACCCCACACAACTCACATCATGTAGTCTTCTTTTGTATACCACACTAGTTTATGGGTTGGTGCCATCCTTGTGCGTTTTTGACAACCTTTATTCGTTAGACAGGCAGGCCTTTTGGTACCTGTGTTTCTTGTGTCAGGAAGACTTCAGTTAGGCCTTGTTTTGTTGTCTTAAGTTAATTTGTTTGGCACAATCCCCTCACGGCCTATCTTCCCTTCCACTTTGTACACGACTTTTGTTCTTTTGATCACCCCTATTTTTGTGAAATAAATAATTCTTGCACTTATAATTTTCCACTTGGCTGTTTGTGTTATTCCTTGTGTTGCCACAAGGAACGTAACAGATGGATTGCACAAAAATGAAAAAAATCAGCCATTAGAGAACGATGTGAAGGTCAGGTGGTATGTGAGGAGGGGCGAGAGGGCCCAAGCCTTCTCAGATGGACCCTAGAATGATCATTTCAGTATTGCAGTCATCAAACTTGTGCTAATGCACAATAACGGTTTTTTTTTTTAAAGATGCAACAGATCAGGTCTCCAGTCTCTGTTTTATCAGTGTACTTTGGACAAATGAACAAGCTACAGTATGCAAAAATATGTTTACATCCTTTTAAAAAAACAAAACAAAAACAATGTACATAGGCATGCATTGAAATAATGTCCCTTTTGTATGCAATGGTAAAAACAAAATGGGGTTAAGATTCCCATCAAGCCTTCAGCGAGAAGAAAGATGATCTAGTTTGATACTGACCATCTTACAACAATATTTTGGAGAAATGTATGTTAGACAATAGAAGAATGTGTTCCTGTACTATCAATTCAATAGGATTTTATGAAGATAGAGTGAAACAGCAGGGTTGTGGTAACTTCAGTCCATCTATTTTCACAACTGAATTAAAGCTGAATAAGTTCTGCTCCCTCAGCAGTAGAATCCTTCCAGCCTTGCTAAGGATCTATTTTGTGTATTTTTGCTGATATCAATAAACATATTTTCAGAAATCGCTTTGATTTTTTTTATTGATCATGTTGAAAAGCTTAGACGGATCAGGCTATCCTACATGTTTTAGAGATCTGAATAGTTTTTAAATGTATTTTTCCAAAAAATATGAGTCAATAAAAAGTAACGAAAGAAAAACCCCTTTGCCCTTTAATTTGTGTTGCGTTGCTATGAGTTCACAGCTGTGAAATATGAAGTCGTTTTGACGAATCTCGACAAATTCTTTCGAGAAACTTCCTTCTTATAGGAGTTAAAAACCGCAGAAAGTCATGAAAATACATATCTCACAGTTACAATCCCACTAGAGATTCCTACCTGGGTTGAATGCCTTAGTTTACACTAATAGATAATAATATCAGACTGCTGGACTGGGAGCCTGTTTAAGTGACTCCGAGCGTGCACTGATCTGATACTCACTCCTGAGTTATCCCAGTTTGCACTGGAGAGGCTCTTCATGCAGGTTTCCCTCTCCAACTTGAACTCCTCTTGTAGAGGAAATTCTGTTATGGAAGCCGTTCCTTTTTTTACCTGTGTGTTCTTAAGTTACAGGTTCCTTGTTACTGTTACTACATATGTTCAAGTGTTAAGGTCATCATGGGCACATATAATGGAGGGGACTACTGAATCCAATGATAAATGCCTCAGCAAGAATATAGAGTCATAACGCTGAACGTTAACGGGCTACAGAACCCAATTAAAAGAGGAAAACTTCTAGCCAAGATGAAAAGAGAACAACAACACATAATATTCTGGCAGGAAACTCATATGGTTAAAACTGAACACCAGAAATTGAAAAAAATGGGTTTTAAAAATACTTTCTTTTCTTCATATGCAAATGGAAATGCAAGAGGAGTTGCAATACTTATTGCAAATAAGGTGGACTTTCAGCTTCCCAAACAGATCGTGGACAAGGAAGGGCGTTTTGTCTTGGTGAGGGAACACTCGACTGGAAAGAAGTAACATTACTCAATATTTACAGACCACCAGGACAGGATAAGACACTAATTGACAGAATATTTGATTTAATAGCTACAGAAGTCTCTGGTGTCATGATCTGTGGGGGGGACTGGAACGCCCAGTTGCATCCCACCCTAGACTCTACAAACCCGACAAAGAGAATGAACTCTGAGTCTCTGTATATTAAGAAAATGATTAAAGGGATCGGTACAATCGATGTATGGAGGGACTTTCATCCACTTACTAAACAATGTCCTTTCTATTCTCACCCCCATGCAGACTATTCTAGAATTGACTATTATTTTTATGTTCAGAACAGACAGGCACAGAGTGCTAGATTGTAACACTGGTGTGAGGGATATATCAGATCACTCGGGAGTATACATGAAAATACATTTGGATGTCCCACACAAAAATACCACCTGACGACTTAACACCTCCATGCTGAATGATGATCAATTTAAGGACTTCATTAAAAAAGAAATAAGGGACTACTTGGAATTTAACAGTAACACAGAGGTGTCACCGAGTATGTTATGGGATGCTGGAAAAGCAGTATTGCATGGGAAAATTATAATGTGGTCATCACAAAAGAAAAAAGAAAAACTTCAACGAATCAATGACCTGACAAATAAACTCGACTTACTGGAGCAGAAGCATATAGAGTCTAATGACCCTGCCCTACTAGAACAAATATCTTCAGTAAAATCAGAACTAAACAAGAAACTCAATGACCTGGTGGAACTCAAATTGAAATATGTCAAACAAACCTACTAGGAAAATGGAACTCGAGCGAAAAAAATATTGGCCTGGAGACTGAGGAAACAGCAGTCTGAAAGATCCATTTACAAATTAAAGGACCCTGTCACCAAACAGATGTGTTTTAAACCAGAAGAAATACATAAGTTGTTTGAAATATACTACAGGAATTTATACACTCAACCTCAATTCGCAGAACCAGCCACAGTGAAGCAGTTTTTAGAATCTTTAGACCTGCCGTCCATTGGCACAGAAGAAAACCAGCTGATAACTGCAGATATTACATTAGTAGAGGTCGATAAGGCCATTTCTAAACTGAAAACAAACAAAGCAGTAGGGGGAGATGGGCGACCCGCCGAGTGGTAGAAGTCTTTTAGGGACTCCTTAACCCCACTTTTACTAAGATGTTTTAACAATGTGCTTCAGGGGGGTGAGACCCCACCGTCTTGGAAACAAGCCATAATATCTGTAATACCGAAACCAGGAAAAGACAGGACAGAGTGCAGCTCGTACCGGCCTTTTTCTGTTTTAAATGCTGAGTATAAAATATTTCCTTCAATTATTGTCAGTAGGCTTGAAAATATTGTCCCAGACCTGATTGATACAGACCAGACCGGATTTGTTAAAAATAAACATACACAAGATAACGTCAGGCGTGCAATACACCTGATGGACATTATGAGCAGAAGTCACACGAGGTTCCTTGCAGTTGGCTTTGACGCCGAAAAAGCCTTCGACTCTGTTCGGTGGCAATTCTTATATTTGGTCCTACAACGCTTTGGCTTTAACGATACTGTTGTAAGATGTCTTGAATCAATATATGATTCACCAGTTTCCCAGATCAGAATAGATGGCAGTCGTCCAGGCACAGTCCCTTTGGAGCAGGGATGCCGACAGGGCTGTCCTCTGAGCCCCATCCTGTTTGCTCTATTTATAGAGCCACTCGCTCAAAAAATCAGGGAAGACCCAGAGATTATGGGAATCGTATTTAAGGGAAGAGAATATAAGACATGCCTATACGCAGATGATATCCTGGCAACCCTGTCCAACCCAGATACCAGTCTCCTTAAACCAATGTCCACTCTCGACCAATATGGTTTCTATTCAGGATACAAACTGAACATCGAGAAAACCCAGACTCTTTCTTTTAATGAGTCACCCCAAGAAAACACACATAAAACCTTTGAATTTATATGGAAAACCAGAATATTGAAATATTTAGGAGTTAATATTCCCAAGACCTATGAAGGTATATATGAAGCAAATTACGGTGTCATCACAAACAAAATTAAAAATGACTTGGATAGATGGACTCCCCTGACGCTTGACTTACACAACCGAATAGAAGCTATAAAAATGGTCATACCACCTCAATTGTTATTGCTTTTCCAATCGCTACCTGTAGAAATACCGACTAAACAGTTTAACCAATGGAATCGGATCATCTCTAGATTCATATGGCAGAATAAAAAACCTAGGGTACGCTACAAAACATTACATCTGCCAAAAGAGAAAGGTGGGTTGCCACTTTCATGTCTAGAGGACTACTACAAAGCAGCACAGCTGCAGTATGTTGTCTATTGGTGTAGGGAGGGTTACGATGCAGGGTGGAAGGAGTTCAAATTGAACCAACTAGATATTCCTCTTCAATCATTACTGGGTGACAAAACCCTCAAGATGATGTACTCGAGTAAATTATGCAACCTTTCAACGACTCCCCTTAAGATCTGGTTCAAAGAGGTCGGCAATTCAAACTTAGAGAGGAAAGCTCGGCTTTTGAGATGGGTTGACCATGACAGAGATTTCCTACCGGCCCAGCTAGATATCAGATTTAAAGAACTGACCCGAAAAGGCATTACTTCATATTGTGTAATTTCGTCTGACACAGGCCTGGATAGTTTTCAACAGCTGCAGAAAAATCATGACTTAGACAAACAAGATTTCTACAGATATTTGCAGCTCAGGCACCACTTTGATAGAAATATAAAACATTTAAAAGAAGGTGACATGGACCTCATGAACATTGTTTTTGATGCATATAAAGGTAAAATTCACAAGAAAGAGGGCTCCAGAATATACTTGTGCCTACAACTTAACAAAAACTTGTCAACATCGTATGTGAAATGTTACTGGGAGAAGGAAGCAAATATAAGCTTGACAGAAGACGAGTGGCTAAACATATGCAAAATAAATTCTTCTATCACCAGTTCAGGGAAATGGAGGGATTTTGCATGGAAAAATATAATTCGATTTTTTATTACCCCAAGAAGAAAATATTTACAGAGTGGCAGAGCAGAATTTGGGCATTGCTGGAGACAATGTAACGATGTAATGGCTGACCACACTCACATCTTTTGGTGCTGTCCAGTAATTCAGCAATATAGGCAAGATGTAGTTAAAGAAATAAATTAAATCCATAATTTAATCTTAATTTTTGGGGATTATTTTTGAGACACCTGACAAATGATCAAAGTGTGACACAAAACAACAATAACATGATGTGATGTGATACGTTGATCTCATTTTGATGACATTGTGGGGATTTAAATCCGGTTTAGCCATTAGACGTGACTGTTCCCTCAAAAGGTTCCACCATCAGCTGAATCCATTTACATGGTGGTTTGAACCAGTTGACCACTTTTTTGTTGCCTATGTGGGTGATACAGCACACGTATGTCAACATATGTCCTATTTGTATGTGTTAATGTTGCGGCAGCATTAAAGCTTTTGAAAACAGATGAGTTAGAAAACACTCTTCGGATGAAGACAACGACTGCTGGCCTTCAGATGAAGACAACGACTGCTGGTCTTCAGATGAAGACAACGACTGCTGGTCTTCAGATGAAGACAACGACTGCTGGTCTTCAGATGAAGACAACGACTGCTGGCCTTCAGATGAAGACAGCGACTGCTGGTCTTCAGATGAAGACAACGACTGCTGGTCTTCAGATGAAGACAACGACTGCTGGTCTTCAGATGAAGACAATGGCTCCTGGTCATCCAATGAGGACGATGACTCCTGGTCATCCGATGAGGATGATGAGTCCTGGTCATCCGCTGAGATTCAGACTAAGATTCAGATAACTTCATTTATCCCCGAGGGGCAATTAAGGATCACAACTCTTATGTGCTTATTATAGATTCTCCTTAATTTCTCAATTTCATTTCAAAGACTGGTTCACCCCAAAGATCCCACCCCTCACAGCCAGAAAAGCAATCTGGTATACCATTAGCATCTGAGTGGTCGGTGAAACTCCCTAACGACCACCCCTGAAACTCCCTGACACCGCACAACGACTGTCGTTTGGGGAGGCCAGGTGAGTCTCGGGAGGGTCGTTTCCACCACAATAGCACTGACCACTCCCACATAGGTTTATAAGCTGGAGTTTCCACACTCTTCACTAGAATTGAAGAAGCCTCTCGGATGAGAGGTGAAACGTCTTCAAGATAAACTTACGTCCAGTTGACCAGATTTTACTTCGCTTCGATCTACGATGACCTGGATGAATGAGAACCTACACAGACATATACATTTGTTGTGTATGTACGCTAAACTTGAGCAGTCCGTTGACCCAGTGGAGGCAAGTGAGAGTGAGGCGTCGCAGCAAGAGCCGCGCCAGCCAAGCCCGGGCGGGGCAGGCTGCAGCCAACAGGCGCTGCCACCCCAAGGGAGGTGGAGAGGGCAGAGGCGGGGGTCAGGAACACACGGGGGAGGGGGGGACAGTACGTGCCATTTGCGTCACCAAGGCAGAAGGAGTTCTCCTGGAGAATAAACAGTGGGCAGATGACCTTCAGTAGCCGATAAGGTTGCTGTGTTTGGGTTAGGGCAGAGGAGCACACAGGATGAGGATGATGAGTCCTGGTCATCCGATGAGGACGATAAGTCCTGTTCATCCGATGAAAATACAGACTCACAGTCCTCAGTTGAGGAAAACAAAATCCGGTTTAAAGATGAAGACAAAGGCTCCTCATCTTCAGAGGGAAAACATGAGGACCACAACTCCTGGTCTTCAAATTAAGAAATCGACTCCTGGTTACCAGATGAAGACATTGACCCCCAATTGAATGAAGGAGAAAATCATACCCGGTTAAAAGATGACAATAACGGCACCTCATCTTCAAATGGAATGCAAAAATCCACTCGCATTTCCGTTTTCAGAAGAATTTACAAAACCTTTCGTCGAATCACGGCTGTGTTTCGCTGCTGCGTCAGACCCACAGCAGAGGATTGACGTTTTTGTCTCAAATGCATTTGTGCTGAGTAGTTACACTCAATGGTCTGATGTGAAAAGAGTCCAGGATAAAAGTCAGACAAGAGGAAATCTGCAGGGTGCTTAGAGCAGGGAAGGCAGGTGCAGCAGTGCCAGAGATATCCTGTACACCGGGAGAACAACTTATCCAAAAAAAAGCAGAGGAAAATCAAGAGGTAAAATGGTGGCAGAGCATCGAGGCCACATGGAGTAAAGGCAAAGACTAAGGAGGATTCCAGATGTCCCCGAAGCTGGTTGGAAGACATGGAGATGGTTCATTCAACAAGAGCTGCCTCAGAGTCATGGAGGAGGACTGGACCGACATGCCAAGATTACCTGGGAAGAGCTTCCCACCTTCCTGAGAGGTAAGTGAGCACTACCTGCTGGGTTCTTTTTTAAAAGAATCACAAGATTTAAAAATGTCACACCAAACTTTTTTTTTTTTTTTTTGGTTTGTTACAGTAAACTGAGCTGTGCTCCTACCAGAACTGGATGTGGAAATGTTTTACCTGCTGTGTCTGATGGATGGACAGCTTTGAACCTTCAGCATCACGTGACAGGAAGTGCATCCTCTTACTGAAGGAAACAAACAGTGAGTCCCAGAACAGACAACAACGACTGCAGTGTTGAAAAAGAGACAGACATATTAGCATAAAACTACGTACTCACTTTTTTTTTTGAATAAAAACAATATTCCAGCTGAGTATGTGTTCATGGATAAGCATAAATGTAGTTTATGTATTCCAAATAATGTTGACGCCTACTGTTGTCTCTGCTTACAGTGTCTCAGCTTACCTCGAAGAGAGGCTGCCTGCACCAAGATGGCCACTACTTCAGCGTGCAAGATGTCATCCCACACCCAGCCCACCCCAGGAATATGGACCAGTATTGCAAAGGATATGTCTGACATGTCTGAATTTATTCATGAATTCCAACCATACTTTGATTAAATTCATATTCTGAATCAGTTGTTGATGTGCACTGCAGCTGTGGGAATCATCTTCTTTCCATGTTTGTTGGCATATTTCTAATAAAGCTTTTCTTTGCACGATGAACTTCCTCTACTTCCGGTTCCTTGCTAAGAAACTTTGCTGAATTTCCGGTTTAAGTGAAATTAAACTTATTCATAAACAAAATGCAAAGGTTTCCTGATAATCAAACAGCATTCAATGTAGTTAGCAAATGTAACACAATGGCTTTCACACTACGTCACGGATGTTTTACAGCTGCACACCTCAATCTCTGGGTCTTCATTGAAGCAAGTAAACATATCGAATTATCAGACAATTCCTTTTTCTGCCAAAGGTTTGAAAATGTTTGCTTGTGAATTAAACATGAGCTGACGTGAATCATGTATTTCTCATATATTCTGCTCACATTTGGCCTCAGTATGAAAAACTCCTACATGTTTGTTCTGACACAAGAGAACCACTGGCCACAAAGTATAAATTGTTCCCACTCTGGTTAATCAGGAAATGTTTCTTAATTAAAACTTTGGTTTAACGTACAGCTTGTAAAACTAAATACAATAAATATTACCTTGAGGTAAAAAATGAAACAAAAGAAGTTGCCCTGTTACCTGAAATAACTTGAGATAAAAGTAGTTGGGTAAGAATTGAAGAAAACCCTGTCAATGAAAGTAAAGGTTGTGTGTTGTTCTATTCCTGCATGTGGAGGGACGTGCTAAAATTATTTTTACTCAGTCACTATTCACTGATAAACTTTGTTTTTGGAAACTATTTCTTATTTTGAATTTTATTTTGAAATTCGTACTGTGTCTTGTTTACCTAGAGCCAGGAAGTTGGTGCTGCTGCTACCAGTGTGTGGCGTTGTTGTCTGGCCCTTGCCCTTCAGCTGCGTGTTTTATAGAAGTGTAATTGGTGTAAATTAATTAGTTTAAAGGAAAACATGCATTTGGGTTTTTAGTCTGTAAAAGTTGGAATGTTGAATTAAACATTGGACATGGAGTCATACGGTCTGTCAAACCTGCATGTGTCATTGTTGTGTAGTTTTCTGGCAAAAATAAATCAACCAAAACTTTGAAAGAAATGCATAATTTTTCTACAAAATAATTCAGTGAAGAATGATTATTTAGAGGCACAGAAAGAAGATTATCAGTGACGTTGAGCACTAAATAGGAATGGCAGATGTACAGCATTCATACAATAGATGGACTGCACAAAAATGAAAAAAATCAGCCATTAGAGAACGATGTGAAGGTCAGGTGGTATGTGAGGAGGGGCTAGAGGGCCCAAGCCTTCTCCGATGGACCCTAGAATGATCATTTCAGTATTGCAGTCATCAAACTTATGCTAATGCACAATAACGGTGCGTCTGTGGCTCAGCAGGTGGCCCACAGCACCTGTGGGGACAGTGAGTATAACCTGCGGAGCCGAACGGTGGTGTGCGGCTCCTGCGGACTTCCATCAGACAAATCCAGCAACTGCTCGGTGTCTTCAGCTTCCCGCTCCTTCAGCAGCGGGGGTGTCTCTGAGGGTCTACTGCCACACACCTATGTGTTCAGCGCCAGCACACCTCGCAAGGTGGGCCCTAACCAACAGAATACATGACTACATTCAGAACTACTTGTTTTTCATTTTCTTTATTTAAAAATCAAGGTGTTTTGATTGAAAGTTGTTTTTTTTTGCATCACATATTAATTTTGTTCACTATTTTCTTCAGAGTGGAACCAGAATGGAGAACTGTCCAATCATGTGAGCTCCTGGATCCATGCAGGAGCCCTTCAGCTCCTTTAGTTTTCAATGATCAGGTCTCCAGTCTCTGTTTTATCAGTGTACTTTGGACAAATGAACAAGCTACAGTATGCAAAAATATGTTTACATCCTTTTAAAAAAAATACAATGTACATAGGCATGCTTTGAAATAATGTCAGTTTTGTATGCAATGGTAAAAACAAAATGGGGTTAAGATTCCCATCAAGCCTCCAGCGAGAAGAAAGATGATCTAGTTTGATACTGACCATCTTACAACAATATTTTGGAGAAATGTATGTTAGACAATAGAAGAATGTGTTCCTGTACTATCAGTTCAATAGGATTTTATGAAGATAGAGTGACACAGCAGGGTTGTGGTAACTTCAGTCCATCTATTTTCACAACTGAATTAAAGCTGAATAACTTCTGCTCCCTCAGCAGTAGAATCCTTCCAGCCTTGCTAAGGATCTATTTTGTGTATTTTTGCTGACATCAATAAACATATTTTCAGAAATCGCTTTGATTTTTTTTATTGATCATGTTGAAAAGCTTAGACGGACCAGGCTATCCTACATGTTTTAGAGATCTGAATAGTTTTTAAATGTATTTTTCCAAAAATATGAGTCAATAAAAAGTAATGAAAGAAAACCCCTTTGCCCTTTAATTTGTGTTGACACGGACAGCACACGTATGTCAACATATGTCCTATTTGTATGTGTTAATGTTGTGGCAGTTCCATTTCCCAGAGCTCCTCACTTTTGGCGAGAATTCCGAAAATGATCCATGATGGTGATTGATCATTAATGGTTGGCCCCGCCCCTTTTCACAAGATCATAGCCGGTTGCCGGGGGTAACACCCCTACCATTCCTGTCAGAGCTGTCACAGTATATAAGCAAGTTCACAGTTTTAAATCATCCTGTTTCAAGACTCGATTGTGTTGAGGCAGAATCTCAGTGACTTGTGCATCCAAAACTTAGAGACTTCGAGAGAAACTCCACGTTGTTTGAGGAAATTATCAAGAATCAGATTTGAGCTTTCATTTCTGGCCTTGATTCAACTTTGAGAATGTCTTCATGGATCAACCCGGACACTTCAGGTAAGAGGGAGAGATGCTGAGTTTCATGAAAACATGCCTTAACTCTCTTCAATGTTTCAAATAAACTGCCACAGTGGCTCTGGCTCACTTCTGTACAAGTTAAACCAGGGGTGGACCACCATGTGCCATGGAGGGCCGGGTGTATGCAGGTTTTCCTTCCAACCCAACATTTTAACGAGAGATTCCACTGATTAACACTCTTCTGTGGCTGAAGGTGTGTTAATCAGTGGAATCACTTGTTAAAGTGTTGGGTTGGAAGGAAAACCTGCATACACACGGCCCTCCATGGCACATGGTTGCCCACCCCTGAGTGAAACAAACAGGATTATTCTTGGACAGTAGAGTTCAGATTTTATGACCAATGTTTGTTCTTTAAAGGCTTTATTTGGTGACGCACAAAGTTGAAATCCTAGAGTGTTTTTGTGTAAAGCTGATTGAACGTGTTCTCTCTCCACACCAGAGATCCAGGTGGGACAAACCATCCACAGCAGCTCGGCCTTCTACCAGATCCTGGAGTTCATAGGTGAGGGCTGCTTTGGGAAAGTGGCCAAATGCCTAAACCTCACCAAAATGCAGACTGTGGCAGTGAAGATTCTGAAGCACAACAACAAGTTCCTGAAAGACTTGGAGATGGAAATAAAGATGCTGCAGAGGATTGGTGACCTGGACCCCACCCACGCCAATGTTATCCGCTTCCACGAACGATTCAGTTTTAGGGGACACATCTGCCTGGTCTTCGAGATGCTGGACACGGACTTCTACAATCTCCTTCAACAGCGAGGCTGGACCCCCCTCTCTCTTTGCGAAATTCGGCCCATTGCGCAGCAGCTGCTCATAGCCCTGGACGCCCTGAAGCGTCTCCGCATCCTTCACACAGACATCAAGCCGGACAATGTCATGCTGGTCAGTCAGTACGACCAGCCCCTCAAGGTCAAATTAATTGACTTTGGGGAGGCCATTCCACTGTCATCAGTTGAAGTGGGATTATTTATTCAGCCAGGTGGATTCAGGGCACCAGAAGTCACCCTCGGTCTCCCATTCAATGAGGCCATTGATGTCTGGGGGCTTGGCTGTTTCCTGGGTTTCCTCTATCTGGCAGACAACCTCTTCCCGGTGGACTGTACCTACCAGTCCATGAGGTGCTTGATCAAGGTGCTGGGCCAGCCTGAGGACCACCAATTGAGGGATGGGGTTTATACCCACGACTTTTTCGACGAGGTGGACACGGTTACCGGAACAAAGTGGAGGCTGAAGACTCCACACGAATATGCTACAGCCAACGGTGTGGAGCCTAAGAAGAGGCAGGCCTCCTTTGACCTTCCCAGCTCGCTGGATGATTTGGTCTACATCCACCCAGAAGGAGAGGTAGCGGAGTTTGAGGACAGGAAGGTCTTTGTTGACCTTTTAAAGGGGCTTCTGCAAATGGAAGGGGATCGAAGACTCACACCCCGTCAAGCTCTGCAACACCCCTTTTTTAATTTGACCCATCTGACCAAATACGCTCGCACCAGCTCTTATATGACCAACGCTCACCGCATGATGGACATCTGCAGAGTAAAGGACGGGACAGGAGATGATGTCCACATCTCTGCAACCTGCAAACCTTCACTGGATTTGGGGGTCAACGTGAGCAAACAACCCTCTGTTGCTGACAACCAAGATGAGGAAAAGGACTCCTGGTCTGTAAACAAATACAGTGAGTCCTGGTCCTCAGATGAAGGGAACAACTCACGGCCCTCAGTTGTGGAAAACCAATTCTGGTTTAAAGATGATGACAAAAGCTCCTCATCTTCAGCTGGAGCACACGAGGAAAACAACTCCCAGTCTTCAGAAGAAGAGAACGACTGCTGGTCTTCAAATGAAGACGACGACTGCTGGTCTTCAGATGAAGACGACGACTGCTGGTCTTCAGATGAAGACGACGACTCCTGGTCATCCGATGAGTCCTGGTCATCCGATGATGACAATGACTCCTGGTCGTCCAATGAGGACGATGAGTCCTGTTCATCCAATGAGGACGATGAGTCCTGTTCATCCGATGAAGATACGGACTCACAGTCCTCAGTTGAGGAAAACAAAATCCGCTTCAAAGATGAAGACAAAGGCTCCTCATCTTCAGAGGGAAAACATGAGGACCACAACTCCTGGTCTTCAAATGAAGAAATCGACTCCTGGTCTTCAGATAAAGACCACGACTCCTGGTCACCAGATGAAGACATTGACCCCCAGTTGAATGAAGAAGACAATCATGCCCAGTTAAAAGATGATGATAACGGCACCTCATCTTCAAATGGAATGCAAAAATCCACTGGCATTAAGGTTCTCAGAAGAATTTACAAAACCTTTCGTCGAATCACGGCTGTGTTTCGCTGCTGCGTCCGACCCACAGCAGAGGATTGACTTTTTTGTCTTAAATACATTTGTGCTGAGTAGTTACACTCAATGGTCTGATGTGAAAAGAGTCCAGGGTCAAAGTCAGACAAGAGGAAATCTGCAGGGTGCTTAGAGCAGGGAAGGCAGGTGCAGCAGTGCCAGAGATATCCTGTACACCGGGAGAACAATTTATCAAAGAAAAGCAGAGGAAAATCAAGAGGTAAAATGGTGGCAGAGCATCGAGGCCACATGGAGTAAAGGCAAAGACTAAGGAGGATTCCAGAAGTCCCCGAAGCTGGTTGGAAGACATGGAGATGGTTCATTCAACAAGAGCTGCCTCAGTGTCATGGAGGAGGACTGGACCGACATGCCAAGATTACCTGGGAAGAGCTTCCCACCTTCCTGAGAGGTAAGTGAGCACTACCTGCTGGGCTCTTTTTTAAAAGAATCACAAGCTTTAAAAATGTCACACCAAACTTTTTTTTTGTTTTTTTTTGGTTTGTTACAGTAAACTGAGCTGTGCTCCTACCAGAACTGGATGTGGAGATGTTTTACCTGCTGTGTCTGATGGATGGACGGCTTTGAACCTTCAGCATCACGTGACAGGAAGTGCATCCTGTTACTGAAGGGAACAAACAGTGAGTCCCAGAACAGACAACAACGACTGCAGTGTTGAAAAAGAGACAGACATATGAGCATAAAACTACACACTCACTTATTTTTTTGAATAAAAACAATATTCCAGCTGAGTATGTGTTCATGGATAAGCATAAATGTAGTTTATGTATTCCAAATAATGTTGACGCCTCCTGTTGTCTCTGCTTACAGTGTCTCAGCTTACCTCGAAGAGAGGCTGCCTGCACCAAGATGGCCACTACTTCAGCGTGCAAGATGTCATCCCACACCCAGCCCACCCCAGGAATATGGACCAGTATCGCAAAGGATATGTCTGATACGTCTGAATTCATTCATGAATTCCAACAAGCTGTAGCGGATCCAGACCCACAGAGCCCACTGCTCAGGTCCAACGTGAGACAGGTGTTTTGGAGACCAGGGCCCTTATTGATCAAGTTTGATCAAGTTTAACAGTTTTGTTTTAAGTGCAAAGAATTCCTGAAATTTGCTTCTGTCACATTAAATTATAAAATCAAGTTGTTGAATTTTCTGAAGCTGAGAATCATTCCTTATACTGGCCCAGTTATATGACAGCTGGAGAGGTCTCTGAAGTGATGTGAAGTTTAAAGTGTAAATGTGACAAGTCTGTGGGCTAAAACACATTATTGACTACGTTTACATGCACACTATATCCCAATTAATGTCATACTTTGATTAAGTTCATATTCTGAATCAGTTGTTGATGTGCACTGCAGCTGTGGGAATCATCTTCTTTCCATGTTTGTTGGCATATTTCTAATAAAGCTTTTCTTTGCACGATGAACTTGCTCTACTTCCGGTTCCTTGCTAAGAAACTTTGCTGAATTTCTGGTTTAAGTGAAATTAAACTTATTCATGAACAAAATGCAAAGGTTTCCTGATAATCAAACAGCATTCAATGTAGTAAGCAAATGTAACACAATGGCTTTCACACTACGTCACGGATGTTTTACAGCTGCACACCTCAATCTCTGGGTCTTCATTGAAGCAAGTAAACATATAGAATTATCAGACAATTCCTTTTTCTGCCAAAGGTTTGAAAATGTTTGCTTGTGAATTAAACATGAGCTGACGTGAATCATGTATTTCTCATATATTCTGCTCACATTTGGCCTCAGTATGAAAAACTCCTACATGTTTGTTCTGACACAAGAGAAACACTGGCCACAAATTATAAATTTTTCCCACTCTGGTTAATCAGGAAATGTTTCTTAATTAAAACTGTGGATTAACTTACAGCTTGTAAAACTGAATATAATAAATATGATCTTGAGGTCAATAATGAAACAAAAGAAGTTGCCCTGTTACCTGAAATAACTTGAGATAAAAGTAGGTGGGTAAGAATTGAAGAAAACCCTGTCAATGAAAGTAAAGGTTGTGTGTTGTTCTATTCCTGCATGTGGAGGGACGTGCTAAAATTATTTTTACTCAGTAACTATTCACTGATGAACTTTTTTTTTTTGCATACTTTTCTCATTTTGAAATTTATTTTGAAATTCGTACTTTGTCTTGTTTACCTAGAGCCCGGAAGTTGGTGCTGCTGCTACCGGTGTGTGGCGTTGTTGTCTGGCCCTTTCCTTTCAGCTGCGTGTTTTATTGAAGTGTAAGTGGTGTAAATTAATTAGTTTAAAGGAAAACATGCATGTGAGTTTTTAGTCTGGAAAAGCTTGCCAACATTTGGTGAGTGTCTCTCATCTTTTTTCCCGAAATATTCCTGTAGCTCGTAGCGCCTGAACGCTAGCTAACTGCTAGCAGTTCCCAGAACCATGATCCTGCTTCTAAATTACTACGTGTGTAGTTATTTTCTGCTGAACATATCTTACTCTGAATTTCCGAGGGAACCCAATTAATATATTTTTGCCCGTTTTAGTCCAAAGTAGAGTGTACGACAAATAAATTTTAAAATACCTCAGGGTCCAACTCACCCAATGGCAATGGCTACTTTTTAACGTTGTTTTCTTGTTACCAAATGACCAGTTGTTCAAGATGAAACACATGGAATGAGATTAAGTTGAAATAAAAACAAAAGAGAACAAGTAAAGTGTTATTCACCTAAAGAGTTTGTTTTGCATCAAGTCTTTATACTCGTAAAGGAGTCATGAGTAGGAGGTGAGAGCAGCAGGTAGATGGATGTTGATTACAGGCATGTGAGAGGACACCTGTCAGCAGCTGGATGGAAGTCAAGGCCCCAGTGGACTGAGCAGCAGAGCTTCCATTCATGTACATAGGCTCTGGATTAGTCACGCTGAGAGATCTCGTCTAAAACAAATAACATTTATACAGTCAGACTTGTGTTTAGCGTCCTGTGATGGATGTGTGTTTCTCTCCAGTTCAGGATGGATCACTGCTGTCTCCTCTGTTCCAGGAGTCTGGACCTACCTGGATGTTGAATGTCCGGGCTTTGTTTGGGATCGGTTTCTTGGTGACCTCACGGGCCACAGCAGTCCTCCCCCAGATAGGGAAATGTCCCGTGTCCCTCTCAGCTAGCACTCCTCGGAAAGACTGTTACAGTAGCAGACCGGTGTCCACAATGGCCCAGACCATCAAATACCTGGGGTATTCCTTTCACTCAGAGTTGTTTGTGTGTTTATGGATGCTTCTGACTGACCTGTAGGTGGTCCACAGGCAGGAGGAGGCCCAGCACATTGATGAGGAGCTCTTCAGTGAGTATGGCTTCAGCGTGGACCAGCTGATGGAGTTGGCCGGCCTCAGCTGTGCTACAGCCATCACGAGGGTGAGGTATTCATCAATGTCATTGGTACTGACAGATATCTGTTTGTATATCAGCTCCTGTTTAGCCCTGATGAAGATGCTGACTCCCAGTGTCTCAAAGACTCACTGGGTGGTGACTCGTGGTGTGGCTAATGAGTTTTACATTGTTTATTGCAATTTTAAACAGCATAAATAAGAATTGAAAATATTGTCAACAAATATTCACATGAACCACATTCACATGCCGAGAAGCTGCTGTAAACTAATAGTTAGGTTGCACTGCTGCATTGATGATCTGTGTGCTGTCTCTTGCAGGGGTACCCGCTAAGTTCGCTGGTGAAGCCCCACCCGAGGGTGCTGGTGATATGTGGACCAGGAAACAACGGTGGCGACGGCCTGGTCTGCGCCAGACATCTGAAACTATTTGTGAGTGTCCCATACTTTGATGATGAGGTGTAATGCTGTATTCTGTGCCACAATTCTTTCTGGAAAAATTGTGTTTTCAGCTGTGCACTTTCGCAGTGCCTTTAGTTGTTGGATGTTTCCTTCATGTCCTCGTGTTTGGTCCGTTAGGGTTACGAGCCCTCCATCCTGTACCCCAAGAGGCCAAACAAGCCGCTGTTCCAGGGTCTGACCACACAGTGTCAGAAGATGGAGATTCTCTTCCTGACGGAAATGCCCGAGGTCTGTTGTCCAGTTACGATGTCGGCATATCGGCAGGAAGCTACCTCTGCATGATTCACTTCAGATTAGATTAAACACAAATGACCTCTGTGGACAAGGTCGTCGATTGCAGCATTAAAGAGAATTTTCTCATTTCAACAAGACGTGAGTTACAATTTGGTTCTGGTTTAGCGAACACTAATGTGATGCGATTCATCCTCCCCTCAATTGAACATTTTAGTAGTTTGTTTGATGTTGGCAGAGATTCTTTGTGATGGTAAGAGGCTAATAACTGATGGGGTTTTGAGGCAATGTTGAAAACAAGATTCAATTTATCGTCATTCGGACTACACGAGTGCACAGCAGGAGAAAATTCACCTGGCTCATGGAAAGGCAGCGTTAAAAGCTTGCAAATACGAAGAGCATAAAAGAAATAACTAACATATTGTAAATGTTAATATTGCACAGAATAAAGTCAGATTGTGCATCAAGTAAAATAAATAAATGAAACCCATCTAAATGGTTGAACCATACGCATCTCCTCCTCTCAGGCTAAAGTGATCGATGAGGCGTATAACCTGGTAATCGACGCCATCTTTGGCTTCAGCTTCAAGGGAGCTGTGAGGGAGCCATTTGGCTCCATCCTTGATGTTTTGAAGAAGACCACCGTCCCCATAGCCAGCATTGACATCCCCTCAGGTAAGCACACACACGCTCCAAGGAGAATATTACTGATTTGCTGATTAATTAAAAATCTAAGTACAAAGTGCTGCCTAACAGATGGCCACTTCATCTTTTATGAAAATGTGTAGAGTTAAATTGCAGGTATCAATTCCAGTCAGTGGTGTCCAGCTGGTCACCTTCATGTTGTTTTCATTAAAGATGAATTAACCAAAACTTTGTTTTTGATGGCACTGTCAAGATTGAAGTTAATAAAATAGCTATAAATGGAGCATTTTAACTGCAGGGTCTCACCTTTGAAGCTTGGAGGAAAACTGTTGCACATTAAAGTGCGCATGTGTTTCATGTTGCACATTAAAGACAGTCTGTCCCTCTAACAGGAGTAAGATGAACCTGGATTGTGATTCTTCATGTTGAACTATTTGTTTAAGGCTGGGACGTGGAGCAGGGCAGCACCGATGGACTCCAGCCTGACATGCTCATCTCTCTCACCGCCCCCAAGAGCTCCGCCAACTTGTTCAGAGGACGTTACCATTTCCTCGGAGGCCGATTTGTTCCACCGGGCCTGGAGAAGAAGTACCAGCTGAACCTGCCTCAGTACCCCGGAACAGACTGTGTGTTACAACTGTAGGAGATGACGTCCTTCCTTGTGTAGTCGGCCCATTTGACTGTGTGTGGTTGCTTCAGTTCAAGGAAAATAAAACATTTGATTGTCATCTGCTTTGTCATCTTTTCCCTTTTTAAAGTAAAATATGAATCACGCACACCATTTCTTTGCAGACACGATCGACAGAAGCTCCATCAGTCGTGTGTTTTCTCCGTTTTTATTAGTACACCTCTAACTGAATGTGCTAGCAAGTCAACTGGAAAGACAGCATCTTAGTTCACCACATTCTAGTTTAGAAATTACCACACATGATGTGCATCTTATGACTCCTACATTAGGTGGTGGTGGTGACTTTGTAAAAAGATTTCTGTAACAATCAACCTCAAAGAGCCCAAGGCATTCCCATCAGTACCACTTGTTTTTGATATAAATGTATCTCTACATAATACTTTAAAGAAATACTGTATGTACAGTATATGCTGTTGTACAATGTGGCTCATTAATGCATAATGGTTTCTTACATAAGTGCAGAACATGCTTTGATTTGGAGCGCAAGATACTATATACAGTGCTGGTACCATGCTGTCTTTGTCGTTAGTTCAAGAAAAGATAAAATAGAGACGTGAGATGAAGAGGAAGGTTTGTCTCCCGCGTTGTGGTCATGCAGGTCGAAGGATGAAGGGATGTCCGTGGAAGAAACCTGAGGGGTGAACACACAACATGTGTTCAGATTTGACGACATCATTTCAAAACCTCTGTCAGTAATAAATCTAAATACATTCAGTTCATCGGTCAAATCATTCACGAACGTCCTTTGTTTCTCACAGTTACTATTAGACGATTTACCTTCTTCCCCTGCACAATTTCTTGGTGAATCCAAAATTCCTGAACACGTTAGCCGTAAACGTGTTCTTAACTCAAGTCATTGTGGGGTATTGAGTAAACGACTGGATAAAGACGACTGGACTCGTGTAAGATGTTGTGTCTGAGAGTTTGTGAATGGATGGTTTTGGACAGTTTTGCCGTTAATCTTAAGTCTCCGTTAGTTTCCGGCTGCAAGTACGATGCTAACGTGCTCTGAATTCACCAGAAACTCATGCGGAGCAGAAAGAACTTCTTTGTGAAATGAAGAAATCAAACGGTTAAATAGTTGGGCCTCTAAAATAAATGTATGCTTTGTGAGTAAATGCATGACCACCGCTTCTTCAAATATGTTTTCCACAAATGTTTTCTGTGTTTTCAAAAGCAAAAAATGTGATTGAAAAAAACGACAGGCTTTTCCTAAATGAATGCAGAGTAAAAGAGGCTTCGCTTCAGGATATGAATCAGCATGTTGTCTCATTAAATAGCATGTTACAATCTCAGCAAACCAAACTTTCTGAACTTGACAGTTTGTGTTTGGTGTTATGAATATATTTTGGTCAGAAGAATTCCGGTTTCATAACCAACGCTGGATCAAATTGATGAACAGGACAAAGGAGGATCACATGATACAACAAATACACGTCTCATCTTCATTGTGCTGGATTAAAATGCAACGCTTTGAAGGCCAATGTGTCGCTACGTACCTCTGCTATTCTCCAACCTGCACCCCTGCACAGTTATCTTTACTTTCCGAGGCAATTGCTAAATATTCAGCATTTCTGGGAGGAAAAGAAAAAGAGCATTTTTTTTGTGGATATGAGACATATCAACCTTTAGCCTTAGCTTTGCTGGTAAGTGTGAAATACATGCAAACAATGTTCATTTTTGAATGAATTACGTTGGATTCGGGTTTAAGCGATACAGAATTTTAAAGGTATCACAACATGTACACGCAACTCCTTGCATCTCTCGCCACAAGCCCTGAAACCTTGCCAGCTTCTTATCTGAAACATTCAACTCAGCATGTATCACAAGTGTATCACAAGTGTTTGCGTATGTGGTCAAATATATTTACGCTGCTTCTCGTAGCGCTTCCTCTCCAGCTGCTGCTATTTTCCTGTAGCAGTATATCATCTCTATGAGGAGCCAGACCTGCAGGCCGATGATGGACACGTACATCATGACTTCAGACACGATGGAGGCTGTTCCTCTGGTGGCTGTACGGACGGAGACGAGAGCAGGAAATCATTCAAACGCCCAAATGATAAAGCTTCAACTGAGCAGGAACCATCTCTCTCAGCAGGAAATATCCCGTATCTAAAAGATTCTCATCAGCGTTTGAGGGGTGTCCTTTGGGAGCAGGTTTACTTTGAAGTCATCTTCAATTTTCAAGTCAGAAAGATATGATTTCTATCTCAAAATCCCCATTTCAAAATAAACCCTGCTGCTATCCATCACTTGCTGTTACATAAAGACGCGTATCTATAAATAGTGGTGAAAGTGATATCGCAAAGCTATTAGTGTGGAGTCAAAGTGGAAAAACATTCGGCAACAAGCCTGCAGTGATGCTGATTTGACATTCTCCAGCACTGCTTATGGGATATGGAGGCTCCCGATGGTGGAGGAGACAGACACGTCTGTTCCTCGGTTCTACTAATGCGCATCGCTCCGATACAATTTCCTTGTTCTACTTGTAATGGCAGCGTTTTTTTTCTCAGTCTTACTAATTACAATCATCGGGGAGGTCATTTTTTCAGTGGCATTTGTTGAACGAGTGTCGCATAGACCAAGGAAGAAGCCATTTAACTACGGAGAACATCCTCATAAATGCCATGTTTTTAAACATTTGACTGCATCATACCTTTGGCCACCACAGTGAGGTGGACCACCTTGGAGACAACAGTGTTGTACTCATAGTTTTCAAAGAAGAGGATGCGGTTGAAGAAACACTGGTAGGTGCCGGAGTCGTTGAAGGTGACGTTGAGCAGGTATATGGACGCGTCCTGGATGTCGTTGCTCCTCCTACTTCCGTTCCAATCGATACGATCCAGAAATTGATCGTTTTCAATAGTGGGTCCGTACTCGTTGTAGGTGTAGATCTAATGACAAAGAGACACTGTGGTTATTCAAAACTCTTCGTTTGTTCACATGTAGACATCTTTTCCAATGGAAGAAATGCCTTTATCAGATTTAGTTGTGCTTTTAACTTTCAACAGTTTCAGATTTCTTTGATCGAACGGAGAAAGATCACAAAAGCGAGCATTTGACTGTGGCGTGCAAAACAACCGGCGGCACGTTTTTCATGACGTTTGGATCTAAAGCTCAAATACATTGAAAAAAAAGTTTGCTTGACTTTTTACATGCATTATTCTCTGTGCAAAGCCAAACATTTTGATACCAAGCTATCGTGAAGAAAGAATTGCAGCTCCTTTGAAGAATTAAAAACATCAGATTTTATAATTTTGATGATTTAAACCCTTGAACCATTTTTATGAACAGGTGTGTCTCAAAAACATTTTCCTGGTTCTGCCTGTGCTGCTGCTCTTCCACGGCACAGGAGAAGCTCAAGCAGCTGTGTGTTGTCTGTGGGGCTCCCATTAGGTATTGATTACTTCGGAACCTCAGAATGACCTAAGATCAGGGCGCCGTCACTTAAACGACAGGATTTTTAAAAGGGGAAACATGTGACTGAGCTCGGGCATGAACCATATATGCACAAGACGAATTTAAGCATGGCGTTTGCCTGTTCTCCCTGTGCCTGCGTGGGTTCTCTCCAGAGGGGACGAGGCTGATTGATACTCTAAATTGACTGTAGGTGTGACTGTGAGTGTGAATGGTTGTCTGTCTCTATGTGTTGGCCCTGTGATGGACTGGTGACCTGTCCAGCGTGAACCCCGCCTCTCACCACAAGGCTGCTGGGATCGGCTCCACCCCCCCCCCCCCCCATGACCCTTAACAGGATAAGCGGAAGAAAATGGATGGATTCTAAGCATGCTTGCATGTCTGAATTTACCTGAAAAAGTATGCAAACCCTGCTGCACTCCACAGTGTGCTGACAAATCAAAATTTACCTCAACTTTGACTGATTTGCACTCACTTGAACAAAGTCCTCCTCTCCTTTGCCCCTGAAAAACCATTCCACTGTAGCAGTACCCTTCACTTCGCTCCTCCTCTTGCAGGAGATGCAGCCTAGTTTGAAGCCTTTGCCCGCCACTGCCTCTGTGTCCGAGTCCACCTCTGCACATGCACCATGACACTGGGACACTGTTGGACAGATCAACAACCGTTACAGCTGCTCAGCTCTGGTTTACCAAGAGAGCATGAAGCTGAAAAGAATCGGTTCAACTCACCAAACAGTGTGCAGAGGAGGGAAAGTAGCAGAAAGCGACTCGCTGTCATGTCACCAAACGCAGCTTTCTTTTTGACGAGGAACATCAGAAACCGCTACACACCGACTTCTGAGACCCGCAATTTTGTGTTTTTTTTGTTGTGAGGCAAAGTAAATACTTGCAAATATTTTCTCCTCCTGTCTTTTACAAGCTGAGTGTGTGTGAGTAAAGTGGGGGCTAATATCTTGCAAATACTGTGAAGTGCAGAATGAACAGGCCTCCGTTCTGAGCTTTAATGTCTATGTATGATGTCCCATCACTGCTAGTGTCTCTTTGGCTGGAGCCAACAACAGCTTCTTGTTGGTTAAAGCATTTATTGCCACAAATTATTGCTGCTTTGAGACAACCCCCCCACAATATATCCCTATTGAACTAATGCATTAAGTGGTGGGCTGTGCTTTTAATTAAAAAGTAGGAAATGAAACAGATATGTGATGACTCACAGTGATAGTCACCCTGAGATTTGATTAGCTTTATCCCTGAGGTCCTACTTTGAACTGTAGAGCGCAATGGAGGGCCACATGCCCTTCTGTAGTACGTTATTCACAAGACAGATGCAGGAATGTGCTTGTATCATGTGTCAGCTACAGGACACTTACATGCCAGTGCATATGTAAATAATTTGCATGCTCAATAAGAATGAAATGGCTACTGCTTTCACGCTACCGATATTTAAGCAGATCTTAAGATAATGAATCGGATCTCTAAAACCAGAGCCTACTGTCCCGAAATAGAGGCCTCCTCCCCTCGAGGTGGGTCGTCTCTCCTGGAGAAAGGGTGCTGTCCTCCCCGGCGAGTGTGGAAAGACACGTAAATTCAGCTATCTGTTGACCCCATGTTTGTAGAAGAGATGCTCCGGTTGTGCGGGCATTGCAGATAAAACGTCCGGAGCGGCGCACCAGGGTCCACAAAACCCACAAACGTATCGTAATAATTCTAATAAACGCGTCCGGTGCTGTGACGGTGTTTTTGCTGCGCCACAGAGGCACCTCCGCGGTGGTCCAGGGGATGCTGCAGATGCACTGCGGTAAAACCGCCAGGCTCGTGTGTGCGACTGCAGCTCCTCTATGTGACGACTGCTTTGTGCTTTGGTGCCTGCCCCGCTATATTTAAACGGATGCTAGCTATGATATGACCGGCCCGGAATGAATTTAGCATATCAATGAGAAAGAAAACAGGCAAAGCCTTATTGTGGTAAGAGGCTGAACTGGCCCTTTAACTGAACCCCAGTGGGGCGGGGGTGATGCGATGACAGAGCCTCTCTGTAAAGCAGCTGGTCAAATATTTCAGTCAATAACTTGTCATAACTACCAAGAACGTCTATAAAGCTTTTGCCATATCTATATTACGCCCTAAAGCGGCTTTAGCTGCGAGTAAAAGTGTCCAGACTGAAGGAATTCCATGTTAACTCCTCGCACCAATCACCCACGCATGTTGTGTGAGAGGATGCTGATGCTGTGTTGTCAACCAGCTAGCATCAGCATCGCCTACGGGCAAGCTGCTGTTAGCCTTTGCTAGCTTCAGATTTTGTTACGTAAACAGGAGATTGAGCTTCGAGTGTGGCATGTCAGAGCTATAATGTTCTATAAATCGCCAGAGACGTTACGAATACAAGCATAAAGCTCGACTCGCCGATATTTTTAAGGTAAAGTAAGTAATCAAGCTAACGGTTAGCTAGCTAAGCCTGCAATTCATAGGTAGCTACAGCTAACACTGGAAGTAGAGTTACGGGCCAAGAACAGATTGGCAGCGACTATGACACTGGTTTAGTTCTTAGTGAACACAACTAGACTTCGCGCTATTTATACTGATGCTGTGTAGCGATAACCTTTGATGCGACGGACCATGCTAACCTCGAATTCAGCTAATGGCTAGCTATATGTTATAGTGAGCGACCATCAGGTGGAAGCTCCCCTATTATCCTAGTTATTTACCCTGTAAGAAAGAAGCACAAGGTTTACTCCTAATATTAAATGTGATGTAAAGGGATTTTCAAACTACTTCAACTAAGTTAATCAGCGGTTTTAATATAAATAACAGCGCTATTTCTAAAGCCACCTTTGTAACATTGATACCTCACTAGCATTTTACCTGCTTATGTTTGATTATTCAGCAGTACACGAGTTATACTGCATACATGCGAAAAATACTAATATCACTATCTAGTGTTGTAGTTGCTTGATTACTCCACCTAAATGTGTCTCAGGCCTACGCCACATTAACATAGAAAATGGATTGTTTTTTTGGTTTCGGATAAACAATGTGGTTATGAAATAATTGAACAATTATAGGCATCTGTGGGTGTCCACAATGGAGTCCTCAATTAAAATGTATTCATGTTATTGTTAAGTATTAACGATTTTCATGGGTAAAAGAGGCAAATGACTCCACTTCATCCAATCTTAACCTTTTCAACAGAGGCTACGTGTTTGATTTTGCTCCTAAATGTCCCACCTTTCTCTAGTGTTGTCATGGATGCGACCTGCAGCGCCTCAGCGGCTCCAGCTGGTCTGACTGTCCAGGTGTGTTTTCCTGCTGCTCGTGCTGCTGTTTTGGACAACCTGAACCGCCAGCGGGAGGAGGGCAGACTGTGTGACCTCTCTATCCAGGTGCAAGGTGAAGTATTCAGGGCTCACCGCTGTGTGCTGGCGGCGTCCTCACCATACTTCCATGACCAGGTAAGCCAGGGTGTTGCTGCCTAATCCAGATTCGTTCTGTTTTATACGTTCTTGCCCACATAAGTCAGTCTGTCTTCATGTCTTGATGTCCACATCTTTGTTTTCTCACCAGGTGTTGCTGAAGAATGTTACAACTGTTTCCCTTCCCTCAGTTATGGACCCAGTGGCCTTCGAGAGCGTCCTGAGTTCTGCCTACACGGGCCAGCTGAGCATTGTGCATGATGACATTGTCAACTATGTCACTGTGGCCAGTTTCCTCCAGATGTGGCACATTGTGGACAAATGCACTGAGATCCTGAAAAGGTCCCGGCCCTCAGCAGAAGTCACTCCGACGGAGGCCACTGCGGCTCACCCCGGCACTGCATCCCGACAGCAGTCCCCAAGCAGCACCGACTGTTTGTATCTGGAAAGGGAGGGAAGGAGGAAGGAGAGGAAGCCTGACGCCCTGCCTCCTTTAGCTACCTGGAGACGCCCTCAGCAGTTTCCTAGATGGGGGCGCCCACGGCCTTCATCAGCCCAGCACTTAGCAGACTCTCAACTGGACGCCCTCCCTGGCTATGCAGAGAGTGATTACCCCAGCTGTGAAGAGACATGGGTATCAAGCCATCCTAAAACTAGCCACTTTGGTCATGATGGAGCTGGCCATAATAGCCGACACCAGGGGGGGTTCCCTAGTGGTGAAGCAATAAAGCAGAAAGTGAGGTTTCAACAGCGGGGAGCACCGCAGAGCGCTGACAGACCGCTGGATAAGAATAGAGATAACGGAGACATTGATCAGACACTAGAGAAGAGGAGGGATGAGAAAAGAGAGATTGAGGCAGATGAGGGGGTTGGAGAGGAGGTGGTGGAGAAGAAGGAAGGATTTGCACAAATGGGTCACTGCGGTAAGATACAAGTGCCTCTCATTTTAAATCACAAATTATGTATGGTTTTCAAAGCTCTTCTGTCCCCTTTTCTGTAGTGGGTTCCATATTACCTCGTTTTGTGCAAATGAATGTGATAGTTTTCTATATGAGGTAATTTTGTTTTTCCAGCAGACTTCCACCCTTTTCTAAATGAGAATGAGGAAGCCCGAAATGCCACAGGGAAGGTGAGTGTGGGGGAGGTCAAGGGACGAGTGCAGAGAGACTCGGTGGCCAATGATCCCTCCTCGGACCTGCCCAGCGTTCATGCTTGCCAGAAGGGGGAAGGTGTTCTGGGTGCATCTGGCACGGTTTCAGCCCGGGTGCAGTGGCAGACAGGTCCCTGGTCTCATCAGGAGCAGCGACTACAGGATGGTGAGGGCGGCAGTGGCGGCGGCAGCTGCAGTAAAGAGGAAGAGGATCAGGAGGACGATGTGGACTTTGAATGTTTCACCGAGGGAACCTTTAGCAGAGACACGTATGATGAGATCGAAGATGGTACGGGACAGGTTTCTCAGAGGCCACTGGTGTCTGCGTCTCCTGATGTCACCATGGCAGGCTCCGAGGGGAACTGGCCCTCCACCAGTGTGGCACAGGGGGGCTCATTGACCCCTACTTCCAGTCGACATTTATCACCCTCCTCTGCTGCACTTCCACCACCTTCCTCACCACCGACCCCATCTTCGTCATCATCGGTCACCCTCGCTGGTGCTCCCTACACAGGCAAAGTCCACTTCTGCCACTGCGGTAAAGCCTACACCCTGAAGAGTATGCGTGACCGGCATGTGAAGATGCAGCACCTCAATCTGCGGCCTTTCGGCTGTCCCGTTTGTACAAAGTCCTTCAAGATGAAGCACCATCTAACCAAGCACCTTAAGACCCACGGAGGGCTGCGGCCCTACGAGTGCAGCCTGTGTGGGAAGAAGGTCATTTGGAGGGACAGTTTCCTGAGGCACCAGGCCAGATGTGAGAGACTGGCCTCCAGCTCCACAGCTACTAGTAACAATACAAGCTCAGCAGCAGCCGACATGGAGGACAACTACAGTTACGGATTTGAGGAAGGGGAGGCTTTACTGGTGATGGGAGGACAGGTGAAAGTAGAGGAAGTGGATTTTCAGGGGGAAATGGAGGACGGGATGGGTGGGCTGCTGGGGAGTGTATCTGGGATTGTGGATGAGCTGAGAACTCAGTCTCAAAATTTGGACACCAGCAGTCATGTTTATAAAGAGGAGGCGAGCGAGAGCTTCGGCAGAAATTAAATGTTAATGTGAAACCAAGGAATTATGGCACTTCAGCTGAATGTGAAGCATACAAGTAGGACAGTGACTTTGATGTGTCTGCGTACACACACCAGAGCGTCGTAGAGCAGCCGTTCTTCTCCCATCCCTCATACTTCTGTGCATTCTTTTACTGTTATTGGTAAGTGATCATTTAGGTTGTGCAGTGTTTCTGTTGAGTGATGCTGTAAACTGTACATCTGTAACCAGGGTATTATGAATGTAATTCTTGAGCCTGAATAAAGTTAATTTGCATTTTGAGTAGGACTTATTTGCCATTTTTGTTCTACAGTTTTATATTGTAAAGGAAAGTAATATGAAGTGTATGGTAATGAACATTGGCAGAACCCTGGTGCTTCGTCTGGGCAAACGTGGAAAAAGTACAGAATTTTATATTTATTCAAGAAAAATGTGACTAAGTCCTGACCATAAACATAAACCAGACCAGAACATGAATGTTATCCTAGAAAATAGACTGAAATATCCATGCTTAATCGAGAAAGAAATTCACCAGCCCAAAATATTGATGTTGTTCTAGAGAAAATGTGAGTCGAACCAGAACATTGGTACTTTTTTTTTTTTTTTTTAAGGGAAATGTGAACCAGTCCAGAGCACTGGTGTGGCTTTAGTACAAATTTATTACAGAAAAACAGGAAACAGGCAAGAGCATGAATGTTAGTCTAGAAAAATGTGAAGTAACCAAGAACTGTGACGTCAATCCTTCCAGAAAACTGGATCGTAGTACGGCAGGTGTGGTAGATCATTAGTATTTTCTCAAGACCAATGCCAGCTAGCCATGAAATTGATTCTCAGTCTGGAAAACTCTGAACATCCATCCATCCATTTTCTACCACTTATACTCTTAAGGGTTGGGGGGGGGTGGAGCCTATCCCAGCAGCCTTCAGGCGAGAGGCGGGGTTCACCCTGGACAGGTCACCAGTCCATCACAGGACCAACACATAGAGACAGACAACCATTCACACTCACAGTCACACCTACAGTCAATTTAGAGTATCAATCAGCCTCGTCCCCTCTGGAGAGAACCCATGCAGGCACAGGGAGAACATGGAGACTCCACACAGGAACAGGGAGAACATGGAGACTCCACACAGGAACAGGGAGAACATGGAGACTCCACACAGAAAGATCCCGTGCCTGAGCTGGGGCTTGAACCCCGAACCTTCTTGCTGTGAGGCGACAGTGCGAACCTCTGGACCATCCTTCATCAAAAAAATCCTCCAGATATTTGATCAGACACGGTTCCTCGTCAGTTCCAAAATCCCATCGATTGAACTTAAGTTCTATCACCCTACCTCATATCACCAAAATCCATACACAACTTTTTTTGACTCAGACAAATCAGTGCATGCACAGCCTCGCTGGATGTCATCATATCAGAGCTTCTGAGTGTAACTGAGTCCTTGAAAGAAGGTTTTATTTTTTTTTATTTTTTTACATTCTGTTTTTGTTTGCCATGTCAATTTAGTTTGAATTGCATTGGGATCGTTGAGGTAGTTGGATGATCGGCCTCCAGAAGATATTCAAGAACACGTGGGAGTCTTTTCAGTGATGCATCGTGGGATGAGACGGGGGCAGATTCAATGGATTCTTTATTCCTCTGCTCTTCACGTATTCAGCTGCTAGTTCACCTTGAAGCTGAAGATATTCTGTCATTATGTGTCCATCAGGGTTCAATACAGCGTTTTTTTTTTTCCGAGCTTCTTGCTGCTGCTTCACCACGCATCTTGTTTATATCCCTTCTACGTACATAGAAATAAAGAATGCTGCAGTCATTCGGTGTTGTTTTGCCAGTTTCAAGGACACCGAAAATTTCAAAAACCTGAAGGTTTCGATATTTTAATGTTTGATTCCCATATAATTAAAAAATAACATCTAAAATTAAGGGGGAAAAGCATTAATAAGACAAGAACATCAGAGAAGAGGACTAAAGAAGTTTATTTCCAGTTAGGCTGCGCATTAAAAACAGACCTTTACATTAAGAGGCTACACAACACTTCGTTGTCTAAGTATCAGTTCCTGTAGGACCACACATCAGCAACCTGAACACTGTCACCATGTTTTTGACCAAAGTGAACACACAAAGGTCATATAAAAGGAGAATGGCAAGATCATGTATTACTAAGACAATAAAACTGAAAAAGTGTGTGTGTGTGTGTGTACGTACTTCCTGCTACATCTTACTGCTTCTGCCTTTGAACCACTTACGATCTGACCATCAGTGACAAAAACCTGCTTCATTTCTTCATAAAACACCCTTAAAACTTCATATTTTATTTAAGATGCGAAACAGATAAATTACCAAAAACAAAAGCTACATGCAACAGCTGTATAAGAAACTACGTTGTTTTTTTAGAAGGATTTTCAGTGCATTTAGAAAGGGTATTTTTTTCTTTTCGCTTGATCGATTTAGAGAGCGCCATACTGTACATGTTTATTAAATACACTGAGGCACAGTGATATAAAAGAGTTACATAAAACAGTACTAGAATATTACCCATAGTGCATTTTTTTGTGGCATACGTTTCACTCTTAGGCACCCCAAACAGAACCACTCTCCATCTAGATGTCTCACAGGAAACAAAAACAATGGTGTGAGATTTTAGAAAGCAACGGGATACACAAAGCGTCACTCGTGTACAAAATGCAGACTACAGGAGACAAATTTAAAAAAAAAAAAAAAAACATCTGCGAAGAACAAACCTCAGACAGCAGACGGAAGACAGTAGCACCTTCAGACCAAAATGGAGTAAAAAGATTTTACAGTAAGAAAAGCACGACCAAACCTTTTAAAGACCTCAACAGCAACAGATATCCCCAGAGGTGGGATTAAAAGCAAACCACCGACATCCCTGGAGAGTGGATTATACACTGTGCCACTGTTGTGTCACCGTCTAAAGACACACAAGGCCTGTTAGTGAGTTAACGTTTCTTGAGGCTGTGAGTCGGCTGCATGCAGATCTGCTCCTCCCCCTTCCTCTTGTCCCATCTGCGGTGGATCTGTGGTTTGGTCCTCGACGGAGAGCTTAGAAGATGGTGCTCCAGCGTTTAGGGGGTGGACGGGACTTGGGTTCTCCCTGGAAAGAAGAAGGAGGATGAAAGAAATGTCTTATTCTCATAGAGTCATTTTGGTTTTCAATGACAACTGAGCTGAGAATTGATGAAAGATGTGATTGTCTAGTAATTCACATTTAGAAGGATTCGAGGAGATCATCCCGAGAGAAAATAAACCTTCAACAGAATCAACACAATGGAATTAAACACTGTTAAATATAAAGCACTCAGAGAGCACGTACCTCCGCCAAGGTGAACTTATTTGTGCTAATATTACTTCCTACGTCCACTAGGAGGCACTAGAGAACACACTGACTGTCATCGCCCCACCTGGTGGTTACATCACCCTCACTTCCTGTAACCACCAGGTGGTGCTATGACTTTATCTCATCTTGTAGCTGTCCTCAGGCCGGGACCTTCTCCAAACGCGTTTAAAGATCTGAACATATGGAGTCCAGTTCAAAGAGTTTCCTGTTTTATGATGAGGTATCAAACCTCATCACCGTGTCACATGTTAGCATGTCTCTGACCAGATTTAAGGTGAATGTGGTCAACCCATGAGAAGGAATATATCCACGCATGTAAAAGCAATAAAAATAAAAATCATTTCCTCTTGCCACTAGGGGGAGCTATGACTACTCAGGCCAAAACTTTAACGAGTTCATCCTTGGCCCACACTACACCCCTCCACCATGTTTGGTGCTGCCTCGTAGTATTTGCTTATTCCTGCTGAAAGACAAACAGACGCCACCTGAAATGTGACTTCCTTGGCAGAGATTAAAAAAAAAAAAAGAGTAAAAGTAATATTTGCCCTTAGTGGTGCCAAAAATGCTGTTAGTTGATTATGGTGATTGAATGCTGATGGAACATGAGGAATCATCTATTTTATTTGTATTTTTACTCACTGATTTCTGATGAGAGAATCACTGTCGCATTTGGGCAAACACACAGATTGGAAAGTGTTCATGAGGCTTTTACAGATTAAACAATCAGATATTGAGGGACATGAGGGAAGCGATGGTTTGATGGGCTCACCAGGTTGAAGATTCTGGACAGTGTGCTTTGGTCTCTGCGTCGTCGGACCGGTGACTTTGTGCTCTCGGCACGCTGCGACGAGGCCTAGAAAAAGATGCTGCGTAAGCTCAGGTGAGACCCGGAAGCAGGACCTGAAACTGTGTTTGCTGCTTCGTCATTATGTAACCTTTAACCAGACCTTTAATCGACTTCAACAGGATGACAACAACTGCTTCAATGTTTTGTTATAGAGGGCACAATTATTGCTGTTGCTGGACAAAAATCACATACCTACATAACTTTACATGTTTCGGAATACCAGAAAGGTCACATATTTCCAGTAGTTTTTGAACATTTTGCTCCCACATCAGCCATCTATAATTACATTGGGATTAAACTTCTGAGTCTCTGTTTTCATGAACTTTTATTGTGTTTTACTACAAGCTAAATTTCCCTAGAGACATAACTTAGAAATAGCCCTCATATCAGTTTGACCGCATGAGAAGAAAAGAGCAGCTATGTGGTTTCTCTGCAACAGCAACACTGTGGCGTGGAAGGAACGGCCATCTCTGTTGTTTGATCTGTTATTGTGAAACACAACATGTAAAGTGGCGACATGAAAGAATTCAAGACCACGGCAACCTTTAGAAGAAAGAAAATGGATGACAAGGAGGACGGCGTCCACGGTGACACGGTGGAGGAGGAGGAGGAGGGTGTGTATCACTGTCAAAACACAAATGTAGCCGGACAGAGGAGCGGATTCAAAGGAGGCAGGCAGCCAAAACAGATGGGTGAGTCATCTCTGCCACAGCGGGATAGAGGTGTTACAGATATGTGCAAGAGAAGAGGAAGAGGAGGAGGATGGAGATGCAGGTCAAGGTCCTAAGAGAAAATTTTTACCGGTTGTGGTTCATAAATAGTTGAGCAGTTTCAAAGTCATCCAGAAGCAGAGAGTCGCTCTGGATTGAAGCAAAGAAATGTAATATATTTACCAATAAGCCAACACTTGCTGGTTTCACTGGTGAATAATTGAGACTTGTTCAGCTAATCAATCATGAATTTACTGTCAAGAAGTAAATGTGTGTTTTGTTGCCTCAGGAATGGAAGAAAATGTCTCTCCAATGTGGAAACCAGTGACACAGAAAGTGAGAAGGAGACTCAAGCATGAAGGTTAGCTAACCGGTGGGCTGCAGACGGGACAAACTGGGTGGGAGGTCTTTGCAGACACATTTCGATATCACCATATCACTCACACACACACACACACACACACACACACACACACACACACACACACACACACACACACACACACACACACACACACAGCGGTGAAGTCAGCAGTGGGGCTTTTGGCCGGTTTGAAAAGGTAAGACTGTGTGACGTACCAAGCCCAAGACTTCTCTCCACTGGACATGAAAAAGAAAGGTGATGAGACAGAGTGAGAGACGATGGTGGCACCTGCATCCTCCTCAGTAGTCCAGTGGAAGACATGACTCTCCAGAGATGAAGAGATTAGCACCATATATCATCACACCAGCCCTGCGTGATAGTGACCATGTGGCTCCAGTCTTCCGGGGTTTGTGACCCATTTGGTATCAAGAAAAGGTCAAACAATCCAAACAGAGATTCAGAAGAGAAAAGGCTCAAAGCCCAAAGGATTTTTGACCCTCATTATAGAGGTTATGTGAACGTTTAGCCTCAAGTATGTCAGACATCGTTGATGAGGCAATCTCTTGACCTTTCATCTTGTGACATCATTGGGTCAAAAACTCCATTTTCATTGTTTGTCCTTTAAAAAAACCTGCTACAATAATGACATTTTCATTGGTTTCGCCTGGAATACAGCAAATGGCTAACATGCTAACCTAGCTGCTTAACATCAGCATTGTGAATGGAAGGATGTTAGCATGCTGATGTTAGCATGCTGATGTTAGCATGCTTATGTTAGCATGAGCTGCTAAAAGGAGCATGGATTCTTATGAGGGTTAAAGATGAACACCTCTTTGAATTTGGAGGGAAAATGCAACAACATCCTCAAAACCAGAATGCAATAAAAATGCAGATTTGGAAAAAAACAACAACAACAAAACAATGGAGAATATTTATAATGAAGATAAAAGCATGAATAAGAACCGATCAACCCTTCTGCTCCATGTCTGGAATGAGCAAGAAAGTGATTGAAGGAGGAAAAAAGTGAGATAGAGACTCACCCTGGATTTAGGACGAGGAGAGGAAACCTGCAGAGTGATTACAGTGAGTGAGAAAACACATGTAAATATGAACTTGTCCTTCTTGTCGACCCACTTTGAAAGCCTAATTAGACGCACGGAAGGTTGTGTGCTCGCTTGGTTTGGTTTCCAATTAACTAACAGAGAGATTTTGTTTCAACGTGGGTGTGCCAGCTCGTATTAGTCTGATGCAGATTGTACGATCAAGAAAACACACACTTTTCAACCTCAAATGAAGGCGAGAGAGAGAGATTACGCTGCTAGACAGAAAATTATGTTGTGGCGGTCGCAGGAAGAAGATAAAAAGACACCAACAGACGTTTAAATTCTCCGCGTTGTCTCAACTGCTTCATCAAAGCATCATCAGCTTGTTCTGATATTGAGAAAATCCCCAACTTGTTACAATTCTCATTTTTCTATCAGCTGTTGTGTAATTTAATGTCTGAATTTGTCTGTGGACTAATTCTGTCCTAACAAAGGTGTCACAATAGTCTTTATTGTTGAGACCCAGAAGTTCAAGCATGGGCGGAGTCCAAGCAAGACACCTCAAGCAGGGCATTAAGGGACGAGGCCCTTGGTGCCTCATGTACACATTGGTTTGACGTTATGAGTGTAAAATACTGACAATTTAAGATTCAAGCATTTATCGTCCTGATTTTCTTTCCCACGCGTGCAACCCGTGACGATTAAAAAAAAAAAAGCATGTAATGTATGATGATACGTTCTGTAGAAGTATCACAACTTACAATGCTCCTGAAGAAATGAACCACAGCATTTTCATTGGTCCGGCGTCGAGCAGATTGCTGGGGTGAGGTGGAGAGGTGACCCCGGAATGACCCCTGAAAGATCGAGAAAGGTCAAAAACTCTGTGATTACATGTTGCGGTAAATCTCAGTCATAAGTTGCTTTGAAAAAAAAAAAACTGGATCCAAACACTGCTGGCGCCACGTCATGGCTGGTAGCTTCAGGCTACAGTGAGCAGGGAGGCTACAAAGATGGTGGCAGTAATGTCGAGGCTTCAGGACACCTGGATTACTTCCGACGAACAGCGTGGAGGAATTTCATAGTTTCTTATGTAGTTTTGTACCTTTAAAAGTTGGTCTGTTTGGGAGATGACGTCCATGCCTTTTCCTGTGAAGCTACAGCAGCGTTTTGTGGACTAAAATACTTTCCACCAGCACGAGGATCAACAGATAATGACTGACTTTTCATTGCTAGGGGAACTATCCCTTAAATATATGTTCTGACACTTCTGAGGATTACTCGTACGACTGCATGTCAACAAACCTGTGAAACATGCACATGAAAAACTCAAATCATGGTTCGCATTGGAAAATCTCTTAATTAAACCAATTAAAGTTTAAAAAGATATAGAAAGGACACAGCATGTGATGTAACCCAATCAAGTCTTCTGTCCGTGGACGTACGCAAGTGAGACCTCACATTTCTGAACACTGAGAAGTGCAGGAGGTAAGAATCTAACATGTAACATCCTTGAGGGTTGTTATCGCTCCTCCTGTCAGGGCTCAGAGCTTCCCTACAACCTCAGTCAGCTGCCCTGTAGTGGAAGCGTGTTTCTATTCAGCTTCGGCTTTTCTTTCCTAAGCAACTGAACTCATCAACTGTCAAATCTTTGGACCTGACAAACTCAGAATACCTCTGGCGATCCGGCACAGGCGGAGCAAAGCGGCACACCGGATGAACTTGGGTCGGATTTTAATATTTTGTTCAGAAATTTCAGGAAACTCAAGATCTGCGGGAGGCATGAATTCTAGCTGTTACTAAGCTTGTTATTTGACAAATTAATCCAGGTGCAACAAGCTGTTGATCAACTGGGTTAAATCTTAAAAAGCAACAGAAGATGGAAGATTCTGACTGGGGAAGTTTTAAAGGTCTCCGTCAACAAAAAAGGAGTTACACAGAGAAGATTCTCTTTTTTTGTCATGTAAGCAGAAAATGTAAACAGTAGTCTGACAAATTCAACGGCTCAAAATGTTTAAAAAAGCCCTCATAATAAATGATACCTCAAAAGATCAGGTAACGACTTGGAGGTGTTCTTGATTTGAGGTTCTTACAAATGTCACCAGTTTCAGTCAAGCCAGTTCTTCCCTCTTAAAACTGTTGCACAATGTTCCACTCATTTAGAACCAAACTGAAACTTTAAGGTGACATTTTAGGGAAAAGGGAAGTTCGATGGGAAAAACGTGACCTCCTTCATTGGTGCTCACCTTGCTCCTTTTCTTTTTGTCCCCTCCAAACAACTTGCTAATTGAATCCATTAGACCAGGGTTCTTCTTCTTCCTCCCAAGCCCGAAGGTGCCCTGCCCTGAGGTGCTCGCCGTAGCCATGCAGCCGCCGCTCACGCTGGGTGGGGTTGACCTCTTGCTATCTAGTCCAAAGCCCACAATGTCAACACCCAGCTCTGCTGCTCTCCAGGATTGTTTGCGGCCTCTCTGACGTTCAGGGGCCGTCTTTGAAGGTGTCGTCCCCCAAGTCCCAGGGCACCATGGGACGTGGGGAGGGACAGGTGTGGGGGGGCGGTGAGGTCAATGGGTCTGGCTTGGTTCCAGGCATTCTTTGGAGCAACAGTGGCTGTATCAGTCACTGCCGTCCTCTGCATGGGCCCGCTGATTGTTCCTCTCCCCATCTGGCTCACCCCGGCCGCGGGGACAACAAGGGTTATCTATGAGTGTGAACTCACACCCTGATGCAAAGTGACCTGCAGCACTGTGGGGCCATTGTTGAATCAGCCTCATCCATCCCCCCGAGGAATTGTGTTTGAGAAGGTTGTACAGTCACCCCGATCAGCACCCGGGGGCAGAAGCTCCAAGTGCGACAGAAATCTCAAGGTGTGACCACGAACCGAATATCAGTCCAACTCACGGTGACTCTGCATGTTGGCATTTGTTGCTTTAACACGAGACAAAAGACATTCAAACAGCTGCAGCTGCTGTAGCGAGTTTATGTCTGTGAAAAGTTGCATTTTGGAGAGAATTCCAAATATGTCAGGAGTTGTTTTACCATAATGTTACATAGTTAACAACCATAATACCATTAAATGTCAATGCAACTGAGATCAGCTGCTGGTTGCAACACTGAACATTGTGAAGTTTGATGTTCAGAATCATTATTATTATTATTATTATTATTATTATTATTATTATTACTATTATTATTACTTCTTTGGATGTGTTGTAGCGGGAGCAGCTAGTGGTGGACAAAGCAGGATCTGTTTCAGGGTTTTGTTGTGTGAGAAAACTCCCAAGCAGCATCAGAATATTAATATTTTACAGAACAGATGCCTGTTTGTTTTGACTGCGTCTTTTCTCAAGTCAGAAAGTTGTGATGTGGAGAAAAATTCCGTCACGCTGGAGAAGTGTGTTGACAGGTCCGTCCGCTTTCTGAACACATTTCAGAGCTTTTGATGGAAACGAGCGACAGCAGCAGCGATTTTAGCTGCCGATGTGTTTGGAAGAATGTGAAGCTGACAAAGTGACTCAATTAACAGTAAACACGCGGGGAACCTTTTCTTCAGTACGGATATAAAGGTTTTAGCTGTCTTTTATAAGTGATAGTATCATTTAATTTACCCCTAAGCATTTATTGTCATTATTATTATTATTAATTAAAAACATTCTCGTCATTTAGGAAGTGCAACAAAGCTTTCGGAAAACTATTTTAAAGCTAAGAGTTTGAAGTTCAATCCCTATTCAGGTTCGAGCAAATGTAGCAGTAAAAAGTGAAATTTGATTTTTAATTTTTAAGCTTTACACCTGAATTTTTAATCGTATAAATCAACCACTAAAGAAAGATTATAAATATATAATCATCGATCTTATTTGATTGGAAATTTCTAGAAGCTGTGTGCAATCACTGACATGTTTATTTTTATTTTTGTTTGATAGAGTTGGAACGTAGTTCTCAAACATATTTTTATTTTCCATCCTTGTCACTGCAAATTGAGGAGAAAAATATTTGAGGGTGATTCAAACCCCATACATTTAGGTAGATGGTTTTCAAAATACTTTTTTTTTTTATCATTGAATTGTCTAAATCAAGTTTTAAAATGACTGAAATGATTAAAATACCTCAGACATGATTGAAATATTCAGATCTTTTTCTGCTTCCTCAAGAATATAATGATAAAATGCGCGGAAGAAATTATATCTCTTGCTTTTGAAATTTGCAAAACTAGATTACGCATTACACTTTTTAAAAACACCTTTAATTGAAGGGGGGAAAAGGGTACATTGACCAAGATAATACCAAAACAAAATTACAACAAAAACCTAAAATGAGTGGGGGGGGTGGAAGTAGGACGCGTCGCACTTTAACACGTTTGAAAATAATTCACATTTAACTACAATAGCGTCGCCTCTGAATGGCTTGACTCAGTTTAATCAAGACAACTTGAAATATCTGCATTACAAATTGAGTCCACTACTCTCGATGTTGGCCATCTGTGGCAGCTCCAGCTCATTCATCTTTGATTCGGCTCAGTGGCACAGAGAAAATGTCATATAAGAAGCAAAACCCGAGGCCTTGATTTGAACTCCTCCACTGAGGAATCGTTCACATGTGGGTCAACATGTGCTTCCAAACACTGGAGTCTATGGAACCAACAGGGCCATCCAGTTTCCTGGATAAACAGAGTAAATGAGGATAGACATGCTCGTCATGTGCACAGAGCTTCTTCTGTTGGTCCCGAGGGGCCGGGCCTCAGTGCAGCACCCACGGGCCTACCAGAGGTAGGGTGCAGGAATGCAGCGAGTGGGCTGACCATGCTGCTTGTGTCCTCATGTCCAGAAGAGTCTTGGATTTGTTTCTGGTGCTGGAGGGTAGAGGGAGAGCGCAGGAGAAACAATAGCGACCATGGAAGAGAGCTGTGGGACACAAACACGGGAGACATCTTTGAACCCCAGCAAGAATGTCAATCTAGACCAAGACACCCACCCACCCCGAGAGGCAGGCTGAATATCTAGAAGAAAGAGATCCTTCATGTTCCTTCACTCAGGCAAAAACTGACCAGATGAGAGTGACACTAACCAGTTAACTGCACATGTCAGATACCACGCTATTCTGCTGGGGTTCCTAGACCTGAAGAAGGAAGGGGGGGGGGGGGGGTTTCTGGTTTTTAAAAATTAGTAAAAGGTCTTAATTCTTCCTAAAGATGAAAATATTGCCACAAATATTATAAAATTAGCAGTTGAACTATGACAGTCTACGTTTGGCTGTGTTTTGAGGGGCCTATCAGCATGAGTGTGTGTGTGTGTGTGTGTGTGTGCATGCGTGCGTGCGTGCGTGCGTGCGTGCGTGTGTGCGTGCGTGCGTGCGTGTGTGTGTGCGTGCGTGCGTGTGTGTGAAAACACCTCTAGGGACAGTGGAGTTTGGGAGCTTCATTACGAGGTTCTGAGCATGATACATTCCAATACGAAACAAAAGGGAGCAGTGTGTTACAATACCATAGGACACAGTGTGTGTGGACACGCTAAGATACAACACAACAACAGGTTACACAGCCGTGTTACCATGATTCAACATGTTGCGATGTGATGTGAGACATTACGATACAATGTGAGATGATACAATGCCACACGATACAGAATTGTGTGTTACAGTGTGATACAATATAATCTTACGCACATAAGGACACATAATGGTGTGTTATGATGTAAGACGATACGAAACAACCACACTGGCAGCAAATTGCAGAGAATTAAACTACATCGCATAAAACAACATATTGCATCACACTGTTGCATTGCACACACAATCTGTGATTTTTCAGAGTGACGGTCATCATTCTGGTTCTTGTCTGCTTGAGGGTAAAAGGTCACACTCCAAGCGGGGGACATGTGTGCTCACAAATGGAAGGATCATTATGGAACATTATCATGCATTTGGAGTCCTTAAAGGAGGATGCAAAGACTGAGATTTAACCTCATGAATAACATGAAGCTGAATATTTACGTTAAAACAAGACTCCACCTCCCAAGCCATTCGTCTCTTTTTGCAGTTCATGCTATTTACAGCTCAAAAATGTCCTCTGATCCCCAGTTTGGAGCAAGAGAACACGTTATTGTTAAGACGTGAACAAGTGAGAGCATTATCCTCCGGCCCCACGGTGCTGCCAAACGTTGATGGAATCACTGGCTTTCCACCGCCATGACATTTACAATGAGCTGTTTACCAGCCAAACGGAACAAACTCTTAATTCAAAGAACTGAGATATTCTGTGACAATGAAAACTTGACTTAAAATCTGCATTGTGACATGGAAAACATGTTATAATCTCTCTCTCTCTCTCTCTCTCTCTCTCTCTCTCTCACACACACACACACACACACACACACACGATGGGTTAGTTTCAATCAATTAATCAATAGGTGAATATTTGTTTGAAAATCCTTAAATTGATTTTTCATGCAACATTTTAAGGTCACACGAGGTCACAAACAGCCAATGTGCCGCTTTTTCTTTGAAAATTGCAATCACTTTCATTTTTTTGAAGACCGTTTTGTACTTTTGTTTTGGTACTAAAACAACCCTTGAGACTGTTTTAGTATTTCCTGTAATTTTGTTGGTTCAATCATTCTTAAAAAGCATCATGCACAAAACCAGTTGCAGCTTCAGTTTAGACAACTGAATATTTTATCAGATCAGAAGCTCCAGTGCACTGAGACAGCGACCAAGACTCCAACTGCTCCGAATTGATCAAATAGAAGATGTAAGGCGTGACACAATCAGCCGTTGTTTCATTGAAAGCAGGAAGCGTGGAGTTTTCTTGGCTGTAGAGTCGACAGGGTGGTGACATCAGACATTAGCCATGCTGTCATCTATAGGCCACAGCCACTGGAGAGGATATGAAGAGGTTAGGCAGGGTGACGCCCGGAGACACCACTGCACAAAGGCTTTTGACCTCAGAGGCTCAGCGCTGTCATGTAACATGATTGAGAGAGAACAACAAAGGAAGTTCAGCGTCCAAGGCCAGAATTCAAGCCTTCAACCAGATGCAGAGTTTCTATCTAACTTTCAGAGGCATAAAGAATCCTTCTGGCTGTCCCTCTTTCTTTTTTTTATTATTGATTTTCAAAATATGCTTGTTAATATGAAAAAAAAAAAAACAACCTTGAACGGAGCAAAAAGAGAGAGGAATCGAGTTTTGAAGATGATTTGCACCAAAATCAACTGAAAAAGCAGAAAATGTTCGCTACCTGTTCTCTCTGCCACCAACCCACCAAAAAATGTGTATCTTAAGCAGTAAAATCATATAAAATTTGATAATTCAATCTGATATTCAGAAGGGAATTATGTCGATTCCATTTGAACCCTTCTTTTTTTTTACCGTTTAGGGAACATTTGCAACCCTCTGAGCATTCAGAATCTGATGGACGTTTGGAAACGGACAACTAGTGATCGTTGACTCCACCTCCAACAGTAACGACTCATCTCTTTATCAAGAGGTCTCCATTAACCTGCAGATCACATAACCACCAACCCACGTCCTCCGCTCTCCACTATACTCTTAACCGACAAGATGAAGAACATACTGGGATGTCTGGAGCTGGAGGCCTGCTCAGGAGGAGCACCACCTACCTGGCTAAGATCGCCATCGTCCTCCAAGATGCTCCCAATAAAATGCGCCCCTTTACTCAGGTAAGAAAGGGGGAAGTCATGCTCCTGGTGGCGTATTTGCCAGTTGAATTAGAAACGCTAATTTCTTTTAATGTAATGTTGTGTAGTTGATGGACAAGCTGGAGCTGCTGGTTTCTGAAGACCGTAAATCTTTTGAGAACAACGTAAGAGTGTGCTTGTCAACCAACAAATGTTTTATCAAAGTAAGTGCTGACTACAGTTATGTTTCAGATAATGGTTGTGAACACAAAGGCATTTACGATCCTATGTGTATTTCCAGATTCTGCGAGTCCCTGATTCAGTGGGTAGTAAGAGGAACGACTGGAAACTGGACCTCAGTCAGATCACTCCAAAGATGGCGTGTCGTCACTGGGACTCGTGGAGTTCCTCCCTGAGTTGACCTGTACACTGGAGACAGAGATACCGAGCACATCATCTGGGAACTGCTCTGACCTGCACTTGTGAACCTGCAGCCTGCAGGGATGTTCAGATCAGTTATGAGGTGAAGTTCAACAGTCCTTTCTCCATCCAATCTCTCCTGAGGAGAGACAGCCCCTCTGCTCGGGACTCTCCTCCACCCAGAGCGGAGCAGAGACGCTTCATGTGGGACACTGAGAAGCTGCTGCCCCACGTTTCAGCTGCCAGTTCCCCCGTCTGCTCAACAGAGGGCAGCACACACCACAGACTGCCTGTTGAGACCATCGGGAGGATGTCTGTAAACACTGAGGATGCCTGGTTCCCCGTCTATAGAAGAGTCATTGTACCTCCATGTTTCACCATGTTTACCCTACGATGCTCCTCATCCCTCCTGGCGATGTGTGTTTGTGTGACATCTTGGAGCACTTTTGTTTTCGATAAAATTTCAGAAAAAAAAACATTTTCCTGATTGAGTGCAAAATCAATCTTAACACAAGCAGATCAGTAACGATGGCTTGAATAAGTCATACAGTTACTGGACGAATAATAACCTGATAATGATGCCTAATTAATAACCCAAATTGTATTTTCATCTGGTGGTGCAGTGGTGCAGTGGTCCGCACTGTCGCCCCACAGCAAGAAGGTTCTGGTTTTCAGTCCCGGCTCCATCACGGGATATTTCTGTGTGGAGTCTGCATGTTCTCCCTGTACCTGCGTGGCTGGATAGGCTCCAGCCCCCCCCCCCCCCCCCCACTTTGGCTTTGTGTTCCAGCTTCAAGAAACACTTGCGTAGGCTATATGTATGTTATGAGGTTGGTGTCAGGAGTGACACCAGATATCTTTCAAATGCCTTATCACCTGTCCAAGATGAAGCATAAAGAGAAAAGGACCAGGACCGGAACCTGGAGGGTGGAGAACCAGGGTTGACCCTCTGTTCAAGCCTCTCATTCAAGATACGATGGTTAAATCTGGTCCAGCAGAAGCGTCAGTGTGGGTCAATAAATCATTAGGACTTGTAAAAGATGTTTCTGTTGAGTTTAGTCTTCAAAAAAGACACCAAACAGCAACCTGGCAATTATATTGTGCTCATAAAATGCAGAAGTTAGGATATCAGTTTGGAAAAGAACCTCTAAAGTGAGAGGTTCACCATGAATAATCAAATAACTTCGTCTTAATGTGTAATTTGTTTACATGCAAACAGATGGTGGTAAGCGACAGTACATGTTGATGTGTTTATTTCAGTGTTGTCATTTCATGATTCAGATATATCACAGAACGTTACTTTATGAAATCTTTGAATTTATAGTGGGTTTTTTTTTTTTTGCCATGCGTCGTCTCTCTGAGTTTGTAATGTTTTCAAAAGGTTGTAGCAAATCAATTACTTCTTCATTTGTTTGTTAAAATTTAAACGGCAGTTGGTGAGCCTATATAGTTAATAATAGCAGTTCACGCAAAATGTCCCTCCATGAAATCCCAATGAAGCGAGATTCACGAAGAGAAAAGTTGCAAACGTTTACACCAGTGAGTGACCGACTAGCCAACCAGAGAAAAACCCACCAAAAAGGCCACATTCCAGTTGAATTTTTTCATTGGATGTAAACACCATAAAAACGAATGTTTGACACTTTTAATGCGAGCGTTACGTGGTTTCAGGGAGGTTTCATATGTCTGTCATTGGGAAAATAACAGCGACACAGCGCTACGCAGCAGTCATTTGCTTCCTGAGCCGTCGCGGCTTCCGTAGCTACTAGATCAGCTTTTCAGGTAATTACCGCCACCTACTGAGAGAACAAGGGAATGACAAGATAAGATAAGATAAGGCCTCATCAACTTGGTTTTTGAATGACAAAATAGAAATGAAGAAATGAATTTAAAAAAGCTTTTTGATCATTTTAGAGAAAAAAAGACGATTTTGCAGAATAATTTGCCAGCATTTCCGCAGAATATAGAAAGATTTATGTACTCATACCATGAAGAGACACTGCATTGTGCATTTAAATTATTTCACTAAATTCAGAAAATATATCATAACATGCAACATTGTTTTTCTATTGTATCCATTAATCCTGTTAATTTACAGACAGCCTGAAAGCTGCGCTTCAATTGTCACTGAAATTCCGGATGAGCCCTTTATCATGTAGCAGCTCCAACCAGTTATCCTGACCAGTTCTCACTGGTGGAAGAATATACACTTCCACCCAGATCACCCATTGATCGTAAAGGCCTCTAACGATAGATCTTCACCCATCTCCTTAGTGAGGAGCATTTCTGATTATCCCACAGACAACTTTTATCGCCCTGCTGCTACATCTCTGTTGTATTGCTCAGAGCAGCTTTATTAGAGTCTCCTGAATAACTTCAGCTGCAGCACTTGTCCTTCACCCAGTATTTCAGCTCTGCTGAATAAATTGGAACACTTCAGAGGCCAGAGAATCTGCTTTGTGCACAAGAGGAAATCTGTCCATCAGTTGGAGATAAGAACCTCAGGGCTGCTCGTCTCAGACCTACGCTGATTCAAGCTTTTCGTTTTTTTAAGACGCAAAGAGCAAGAGTCAACAAAGAACCTCGACTGAAGAGCAAAAGCTTCTACTGATGTTCTGCGACTCACACTTGACAACCACAACATTGCTCAGACGTTGAATATTCAGTCAGCATCACATTGTAATGTTTATAAAAGGACAACAAAACCTAGCCATATGGACACTTCCATGAGGCAGAGATGTGGCGAAGGATAAACACCACCAGTAAAAAGTGGAGGATATATTTGAAGAATTCTGAGTGTCAGTAAGATGTTCTACACCATGCACTCACGTGCTGGTATCGAGCTACTATGAAGAATTTCGAGGTATGATGACAGTGTTACCTCTCAAAAAAAACCAAAACAAAACCCAAAACATCCCCTGAAGGTTTTTTTCCCCTTCATGCAGGAAGACTTTTAGAAACATTCCCCTCGCGCCCGTAATAAGAATGAAGTCAGTAAGTGGAGAGGTGGACAGACGAGACCGGACGGAGACTAAATGAAATAAAATGCCTTTTTATTGTTCAGCCGTGTCATAACCTCGTCTCCAAAATAAGCACAGCAGGACTACAACTGGTTCATCATCAACCTGGCTACCCCTGATAGCACATAAAACTGGGTTTTATTAGACCACCAATGATAGTGTTAAAGACTTTTCATCAGACATCCAATGATAGCATACAAAATAGTAACCTACCAGTGATACTGGATATAAAACACTTGTCTCTAGATTTATTTATCCCCGACCCACCCTCAATTCCCTGCATCCCCCTTTAGAACATTTGTGACACTGACATAGTTTATGCTTATAGAAGCACATATTAAGAATGCATAATTCTCCATTTCTGAGATTATAAAAAAAAAACTACACAATGTTACACTTTAAGTCAGAGTACAATTCAACTGATTATTAGTGTTCTACACATTCGGCCATAAACCAAAGGAACATTGTATAATATCACTATAACTTAACACTACATGTAATATACGTTGTTTTTTTTTAAAAAAAAAAATACAAATGATTAGCATTGAAGAGAAAATGAAGATGGCTAGTGTGAAGGCAAGCTGGGTCAGTACCATAACAGAGAATGAGTAATACAAAAAGAAATAAAAAAATAGAATACAAAAAATAGAAACACAACTGATAATACAGGCAAGGCTAAAACATATGTGTTTCCAACTTGTCACATCCACCTCATGTGCACTCATCCATATAGGTAACCTGCCCCAAGACCTCGGTCATGTGATTCCACACCTCTCACTGCTACCCCACCCCATTACGACTTGCTTTAACATTCCCGTGGCAACCATCTTCTTTGTTTTCTTGTGTCAGGCACTTTCCAAGACCCCTTGTTCCTCTCTATACCTTCAACAACTCTACAGGCCAATCATAAAGCTGCTTCAGACAATACAGGCCAATCACAATGCAGGCTCTATCAGAACACAACTGCAAAAGAGCACAGGACGACAGTTTTAATTGTTTTGCCATTGATATGAATATTGCTTTTCCGATGAACTGGCAGATGAAGTGTTCTGTGAGGTCAGTCTCACCATTCCTACAGGTCGGTGTCGAACCAGGCCAGCTGGTTGCTGTCCATCAGGTCCTGGGTGTGGCCGAGGTCTGGCAGTGGATCAGTGTGGTGACCCAGGTCGGGCAGAGTGTCAGTGTGGTAGTCAGCACCTTCCATCATGGGGTCCAACAGGGTGTCCTGGCCGTAGGCAGCTGGGTAGGCCCGGTAGGCTCCATCTGAAAGGCAAAAACACTTTAAAACCTGTGCACCAGCTTCCATGAACACCTGCAACAAATCTGGTGACAAATAATAACAGGAGGGATGATAACGCCTGACCTTTGAGAGCATTTCGAGACAACTTAGAGACAAAACTGCAGAAATGCCCCCCCCCACACACACACACAGTTTTTCTACCAATACCAGATAGTAGAAGGGGACTGTAGACACAGGTAGAGAGGGGACACTCACCATCCTGCCTGTAAGCCAGAGGGTCTCCCTGAGCTCCCATGTCCAGTCCCAGGTCTCCAGTCTAGGACAAGGCACCAGAGTGATGAGTGAAGCCTGACATCAACCATCTCATGTATACTTGTGTCCACCTACATCACACTACAATTTTACATATGAACAGGTTCAACTGGTAAGAGGTGACAGGACGTGTCCAGATAGCAAATGCACTTGACACTACAGGTTTCCTACATTTCCAAGTATTTCTGTAGCCATCTTACCAATAAGAATGTATTTATCTATTTGTGGCTATGTGTGTTACTCTGTGGGACAAAATTTAGTGGATACATTATATCAACAAAATGATTCAATGTAGTATGGAGGTTGGTCACTGCTGGTCATTATTAGTTTGTGTGTGTGTGTGTGCGCGTACCTCATTCCAGGTCATGGGCTCGGTTCTGAACAGAGAGCTGGTGAGTTCCACTGACAAACGCTTCTTGTAATCCTGGGGTTTGTCTTCAGACATGCGGAACAGGACAGCTGCAGCGTAGGTTGCTATAGGGAAGAGTTCAATGTAACCCATGTTGACACTGACGTACAAAGATTTTTTTTTTAATATAATGCACTTGAACACTCACCAACACCCTCATTACGGGAGTGCAGCAGCTCAGTGAGCGGTGCGGTGGCTCCCTCAGCTTCGATTGCTTCAGCGGCCTCCTTGTCCTGAGCCAGTTCGCACAGAACACCTGCCGCCACACGCTGGATGTTCTCCACTGGAGAGTACAGCAACTACACACAAGGAGGATATTTACCACAGTTAAAGACTAATAGAGGCAAAAATATTCCCAAGACAATCACCAAAATATGAGATTCCTGACGTCACACTACAATATATCAATACATCGTATGTGGCACTGTTGGAGGGAGATTTTAGTGTGTGGTGTCGTTTCACCTGGACAAAGAGTGGAATGGTGTTAAGCCCTCTGATGACAATTCTGTTGTGGACGTCCCGTGCCAGGATGTGCAGAGCTCCTGTGCAGCCCTCCACTATTTCCTCCATTCGCACACCTTCCTGTGTATATGAGAGAGACAGAGACGGAGCATGAGAGACGGAGCATGAGAGACAGAGACAGAGACAGAGAGAGAGACAGAGAGAGAGACAGAGACAGAGAGAGAGAGAGAGAGAGAGAGAGAGAGAAAAGGAACTCAAATACACAAGACATTCCAAGGGTTTCAAATAAAGCCTACTCGCTTTGCTACACACCACAAACTGCTGCTGGTTGCCTCCCATGCTGGTGCGCCTCTGGGTGTCCTGGTGAGCCCTGACGAGCAGTTGGACCAGTCGTGGGATGGCTCCCTGCTCCCGCAGAGCGCTGTGGTTGGCTGGGCATAGAGCCAGGTTGCGAATCAGACCAACTGTGGCCTGTTAAATGTTAAAATCATGTGAAGTAAGAAAAAGTTTGTATGAATCCTGTCACTACATGTTCTTTATTTAGCAAACGGTGGTGACGGAGACAGACAGGGATAATGACCTTAATTAGTGGCCAGTGGGACGGTGGGTGCAGCAGCTTGACAACCACAGGCAAGCCGTAATGAAGACGCACAGCGTTCTGGGCCATCTCTGCATCCTGGTGGCGGGAGGTAAGGTGGCGCAGGGCACAGACCGCTGGCTCTGTGATGTCCTCTCTGTCTCCTGCCCGGAGTACTGTTCGCACCAGCGCCTCAATGCCTCCAACCTAACAAGAGAGGGCATGGATGCTCAAATGTACCCTTGGACAGAGACACACATGAAGTTTCCTAGAAGATGAATGTTACGTACCTGGCAGACCATGAGTTTGTTACTGTAGTTGTTGCACGTCAGGTTGGAGAGGATGCCAGCAGCACATGTCACTACATTGATGTCATCACTTCCCAGCAGTTGGACCAGGGTCCCGAGCAGACCCTCCATTCCCTCCTAGTCAGAGCGGAGGACAAGGACGGTTGCAAAAACTGAGTTTGATGCTTTCGTCGCTATGCTGGTACTCATTGTTTAAGATTCATTTTCATTTCTTAACCTTGAAATTGTCATTTCTCACTGGAGCTCAATTGGAAAAAGGGGTTTCCATCTCCTGTTTTGCACATTTAGTCTTTTTTTGGCAAAGTTAAAAATCCTGTTGCCATTTCCGTCAACTACCTTCCGTAATCCAAAGAGTTCATCATGAGGTTCAAAAATGTCAATATAGAGAAGGAGAAGCAGTAGCATAAAGGGATGACAAAACACTGTGGTACCTGTTTAGTGGCTGCGTCTGACAGGTTCCTCAGAGTCCAGAGGCAGTTCTGGACCAGGCGCTGGCTAGGGTCTGTTAGGTGGAGCCCCAGGGCCTGCATACCTCCTACGCAAACACAAGTACAAGCATAGCTAAAAGTCGCTGGACAAGCAAACTCTTCTTGGTAGTAAACAGTGACTACTAAATGTATCTAAAGGCTGAAATATTTGACTTGCAGTACCAGCAGACCAGAGACTAAATATAGTCGTGATGCATTTTCCATGGTAATGTTCCCAATTCAATTTCTGTACAGTGAGCATGTACTTACCAGCCTCAACAATTGCAGGCTTGTTGCTGGAGCAAACAGAGAGCACCTTCAGCACTCTGCTTGTGGTCCACAGCAGTTTCTCATATGTGAAGGTCCTCATGATGTTAACTAGAGCCTGGGGGCCACCGCTGGCCAGAATAATCAGCTAAAACAAAAACATATTTACATTCATCAACATCAAGCCCTTCTCACCTTAACAACTTCTTCTTCAAAAAACAAAACAAAACTGCTCACCCTCTGAACCATGAAAACCCACAAGAAGGTTTGACTGACTTGTTTGACATCATTTATCATAACAAGGGGCAGCAAAACCAGATATCTTCAAATTTCTGATGGTCATTGACCAAACCAGGTGAGATGAACACATCCATCACATTTTACATCAACAAGTTCTGACATTTCGAAATCACTTGCTCTATACTGAACTGTATTGTCAGCAAAACCAAGAGGCCACAAATGACTCACCAGAAATCAACAGTGATGTGACGCAACTTCAGTAAAAATCAGACTGAAAATCAGACGGCAAGATTTGACAAGTCCTTGTGCTGGCTTGACTTTTTACATCATAAATTGTTGAACTGAACTAAAAACATCTGATTACTTCTTACTTCTAGCCATAACTGTGCTGTTTCCATGGAGATGCAGGACTTTATATGTCATAGAGAAAAAGGAAGAAGTGAGTAAAGCTGTGACAGGAGTTTAAAAAAAAAAAACCCACAGAAACTGCTTGCGGTTCAGAGGGTTAAATCTAATTGCTAATTATAGCAGATGTTTGTGGAAAGAGGCAGCCCTGGTTGTGTGGTTCACCAGTGAGCATGCTGCCACTATGAGAGGATCTAATGTAATTAATGAGTGCAAATACATGTATTAATTAGTTTATGTTTCCATACCTTGCTTTCCTGGTTGCCGTATGCAAGAATCTGGAGGCAATCAGTGGTGATGGCAAGGAATTTAACGTTAGTGTTTGACAACAGAGCTACCATCTTCTGCAATCCACCAGCCAGGCGGACAGCCATCTTGGCCCCTTCCTGGTGCAACAAGAGGTTGTGGAGTGTGGTGATGGCGTAGAACAACACACTGTCCACTGGTGAGCTGAAAAATCATTAAAAACAAAACCCAGTGTATGATTGGTGCATGTTAGAAAATGTGGTAATTCCAAATCATACATGCCAGCCCTTTCATCTACAGGGGGTTACAATCAATGTGCTGGTGTAAATTAAACTACATCCTGTAAATGTGTAACGCTGAGTAATTATACTTTCACTGAAGTTCCCCACTTCATCCATCCCTTTGACATTTACTCAATGTTTCATCATTATTACTCTCCAGGCAAAGTATTCTGTGTAACTCACTTAGTCACCAAACTAACTGCGGTCTTGTGGAGGTGTGTGAACGTTTCACTAGAGCGCAGTGGGCCCATAACCTGCTCTGATTGGTTGACATTATAATAGGGGGGTGGGGTTCTTTTGACTGACATGTGAGCTTAAAACCTACCTACTAGTGAAGCTGGCAAACAAAGAAGAAAAAAGACATGACATATCGACATGTCAGTTAAAGAACTTCCAACATAGTTTTGGCCTCAGATGTGCATGTTTCCCTGAGATCCATGCAGATTGGCAAAACCTTTCACAACACCAGCAGCCACTGGCGTGCAAACACAAAACTCAAATTAAAAGATCCTTCAGTCAGCTTCTGCATGGTGTTCACCAGATGTGTCTGACAAGACTAGCTTACATGTAATTCGTACACAGGTCAGCAATGTACGCCACTTTTTGAAAGGGAAGCAGCCAATGAAACTCCAATTTTCGACCACTGCACCAAAGGCACAACTATCAACACCGAGCAACAAACACATCTACAGTGCAGGTTCTCTGGTCTAGCAAAACATGATAAGAAAACAACAGGTGATAACAGTACAACCTTTTACAATTAAAACTTCATGAGCTTCAGATTACTGAGTGAACAACGTTATTCTCCTAGCACAAATAAAACAATGGCCCTTCATGTTGTCTTACCCCAGCATCTTAACCAGGGCAGGGATGCCTCCAGACTTGAAGATTGCAAGGAGCCCCTCACGGTGATGGGAAAGATTGTGCAAGGTGCCAGCGGAGCAGCGAGCTGTTTCCACATCGCCAGTGTTCTGCATGGCACGAACAACTGCCGAAACCATTTGGGGTGAACGCATCAGAGCATGACGTGATGCTTCCTTCTTTGACAACTGATGCACCATCACAGCTGCCTTGTTCACAACAACCTAGGACAGAGGAAATGCTCAGTAAATAAATACTTCCCAGAATGTGTTAGCTGCGCTGCTAACACCATGTGTTTGTGCTTAAGCGGGTACCTGGTCCTCATCATTGAGCAGTTTTGTAAGCTCAGGGATGGCACGAGTGGCCAGCTCAGCGTCATCCTGGTAATTAATGAGGTTGACCACAGCATGTTTCAGCATCTGAGAGGGTTCGGCCAGGCGCTGCACTGCGGTGGGATGAGCAGCGTCGAGCTGGGTGGGAGGAATCTGGATGCCTTCATCCAGGGTTTCAGGGAACATGGCGGCACGCACCCGTTGGGCACGGGTCATAGCATAACCCTCTATGTCTGGGGGGGGGGGGGGGGGTGTAACCATTATGCAAGAGAGATCAAACACACAGCTTTCTGGACATACAAGACTCCAGGATGGCTGCATGCTGATTGGGTACTTAAATACCTACTTAAGTTATTTCTGTAATTACTTTATCTTTCATCTTTTCTGCACAAAATATGGCATGTGATGAATACCTGTCGTCTCAGGAGTGAACGGTTGGTTGAACTCCCAGTCGTACAGAGTTGGATCATCCTCTTCAACATCAGGGTTTCCCTTGCCACTCAAAGAGGGGGCTGTGGTGGTCACGCCAGACTGGATGCCTGAGTCCAGGTAGGACTGCTGCTGCCACTGGCTCACTGCAGCCTTGCTGTCCCCCATTGCCATGTCCAACTCCATCAAATCAGCTGCACAAAACCCACAATGACACATTTGGAGAAAAATCCCTTTTTTTGCTTGATTTCAATTTAAGTTAAAAAAAAGTATCTCAGCAACTTCAGTAATCATAATTTAGGGATTACATAATGCAGCCTTGAACTAAAGCAGTTATCCAGAACAGTGTCTGCCTCAGGGAGATTGAGCTACGTTAGATGGGATGCAGTGGCATGTGCTCACCTAGGTCCCATTATCCCCCATTTCCACAAAGCCTCAAGGCTTAAGGTAATTAATTTTTTGAGGTTATGCGTAGAAAAACTTACAGACGGAGTTTAAAGATAAAACTATAACAAACTGTGTTCGTGTATTACATTTAAAATAAGGTTGATTAAGTTTCTTTAATACTCACACTGGGTAGCCATTGTTCTCGCCTGCCCTCAGCCAGCACAGCAGATATGTCTGTGTGAAAGGAAATACACTAAGTTACACAATTTTTACATTAGGAAAGCTCGCAAATGACCTACAGTCCTGCTTGCCAAAGTTAAGCAAAACCCGAATGTTTAAGCGGTTCCCCATGTAAAACCCGATGTGTTCTGCGTTACCGTTACCTGTGCCAGGTCTCTCTGCTTCAGACGCCTGTTTTGCTTGCTAATGTGGCTGCGAGGGGAAATGCCGAGCCTCCACCTCCAGCCGAGAGAGCAAAGCGGTGGGTATTTCCAGGCCAGCACGAACACAATTCACCATTCAGCGGCAAAGAACATCAAAGGCATATTTCTCCCCTCCCCCTACCACGGCCAAGTTCCGACCTCGCAGCTTGGGTTTCCAATGAGAGAAACTACCCCCTCCGCCCCGCAATCACTTCCATGACTCCTCCTCTTATCTAACTACAAGCTACCTACACAAAACCGACAAAAGCCAGCCAAGTGCACAAGTTCCACTCATCGATGAGCTGCATTGTAAACCATGAGCGGTACAGTAGCCCGTGTTAGCTACCACCGCTAGTTAACAGGTTGGCTAAGCTTACCTAGAGAGCTCGCGGATCTAAACGTATGAAGCTAAGCCCTCCGCTAGTTAGCTTACCCGCTAACATAAACAAACACTGTTGGGAGGTTCAATCCCATTGACAAAGACGAAAAGACATGTCTTGATGTGAAAACAGTGTGAGAAGTTGTTAATAAAAACCCAGCTCAGTGCTGCAAATGAGATTTACATTCTAGGTTTAAATCTTTTTAGCTTGGCTAGCCAGGATGTCTGAAAAGTAGATCCAAAACGCCACCGTGCAAAACCTGTCGTATTGCCAGCCAGATCAGAAAACCCCACCGGAGCCCCCTCCCTAGCCAAAGATGATTTTCTTCCCTAAAGCCACCATTGACGCGGTGTAAACATGTTGAACAAAATCGGTACCAAATATGATATTCTCACCAGAGTCGAGCGGCTTCTCCGTGGCTCCTGCAGGAAAATTTTCTCTTTTCGCTTGGCTGAAAATCAGAAAAGGGCTGCTAGGTGAACCAGCCGTTTAAGTCCGAACCACACCCGCTGTTGCTCCGCCGAAGATGTTGCTTCCGCTTGCACGATCGAACACCAAGATGGCGAGTGGAGAAAATACAGTATTCTGCCGCACTCCGGAAAAATAGAGCGCCATTTTAAACAAAGTTATTCTATCGAAATTATTTTTTTTATTTTTCCGGAGTTATTGTTAGACATTGCAGTGTTTTTATGTAACTATTTTATGATGGACATAGTCTCCAAACGACAAAGAGAGTGTTGAAGGTGGTGGAGAGGGCGAGGTGCATTCATTAGAATGGAATGTGATTCATAAGCTGCTGTGACATGATTGAGAGGGTCACTGTCGCCCCAACACACAACATACGGCAGAGACCTGGGCGCTGTCTGTCCATCCATTACGGTTCAGTTCCCAGCTGTGATCCAGGACTATTATGGACCAGGATTCAGACTAGTGAGTAAACCAGATTATGAAACTGCTCCCACCAGGTCAGCACACAATCAGTTTGTAATCATTTACCCTGTGACAAAACACACTCCAGCACAAGCTGCATAACTTTTCCTTATAGTCTCTCATTCCCATAGAAACGTGATAAGCATTATTTTTGCTGAAGTCATTAAAATCATTCCTATCATTCATTACATGACTAATAAAGTACCATAATTACCACAGAAACAGTAAAAAATTGCTATTGACACATTTATCCAACAATCATCATACAGAAATACAACATCCCTGTGGTAAAACCAACCTCTTCTTTTTGATGTTCATTTTCGAGGTTGCCACGTGTGTTCCTGTGTATTATACGGAGAGGTATTCTGAATATTCTCTTCATCTCAGCTGCCAGGTCTGTTGTATACTATATTCTCCAGAGAGTACCATCAATCTCATAGGCTAAGTAAAGATATACCCTCCATCTCAGACATTCCAGCTTTGAAAAATTTGCACATCTACCTTTAAATTCAGGCAAATCTTTTAAAACACAATATTTTGCCATTTTCATTTTTTTTGTCATCCTAAACATACTAAGAATATATTTTCTAACCCTGCAGCTACAGCAACTTGACAGTATGTTTTGACCAAAGCGCAGAACCTCCAAAACAGAATCAGTCTTGAATCCACGAATCCAAATATTCACCATATGATGATAATTCAGCGTAAGTGCGTAAGTTCCCCCTCAGGTATTTTATTAAACTCCAATAACCATCTAAATATTCTACCAGAGGGTGTTTGGGGGACAGGGATCAAGGAAAGGAGGCCTTCACTGCATGAAAACAAAACAAAAAAAGGACGGAATTCAAATTATTCTATAATTGTATGATCATGCATTGTTAAAGGGGATTTTGCAGTGTGAAGAGGGGTGTTATGAAGTTCAACTGGAAAACAAGATCCCCTCAACATGCCTTCATCATTCATCATTTCATGAACAGAGTTATGTATTTAGCTTGGCCAGCACCTCTAAGTCCTCTCTTTCATCAAACACACGCAGACACGGCTCTTTATTTGAAATAAATAAGCTGCGACCATAAAAGTGAACCATGCAGGCCTGTAGGGTGAAGATGTGTGACTGAATCTTACTCACAAGCAAAAGGAAAAAAAGAGCGTAGAGATTTTATGTGTCTGGCACGGTCCGCAGGCGGGAAAAGGGTCAAAGTACAAAGTGCAATACTGGAGCAGGAAATGGAAACTTGTGAAGGTTCAGCCAATTTTACCATAAATAGTTTGTAAAGAATGTTGCAATATCTCCTAAAGAGAAGCAGCAATGTGTGCGAGGCTCATAAAAGTGTCACATATCTGCAGAGTGTTAATCATATTGGAGTGAGAGCAGACTACTTCCAGACACAACAACAGGTGTGTCAGATTCTCTATTCACAGCTTAAAATGAGTCACCGAGTGATGACATTTCACCAACGAAACTTCCGGCACGTCTGGATTTTTTTTGAACAGCTTTCATTTGAATAAATCTGATCGCGTTATGTAAATAAAAACTGCAGTCAAGTTGAGACAAATTCTAATTCCTCATTTATTAAACACACATGTAAAATATCAGAAACATCTTTCAACGGGACTTCATCATTCCATCTGGTTATGAACTTTGTTAATAAACTCATTTGAATGTCACCGAGCCGGAGTGAAAAAAAAAAACCTCCAAACAGTTAGAGAATCAATATGAGAATGAAACTTTTACTTTGTGTCCCCAATGGTTCACATCTTTCTTCCTCAAAACACAGTACTCATCCTACTGTTTTACTTCAACCACTCTAATGCCATTTGCTTATCTTTCTACCTCCACCAAGGTCATGTGATCACCGGTGGTGGTTTGTTTGAATGTTTATTGGCATTTCCTTTACTGTAAACCTCAATGTATCAGGAAGCTCATTCTCACTTTGGAAATATATTTGATTCCACCGGTCCTGAACGTTTATTAGGAGCCAAACTGCAACTTAAACATTATTGGTTATTATCATTGTAAATAAGCCTGACTTGTTTCATAAAGGCCTGCTGTATTGACCATTTTCTGATGCATTATTCAAAATGTCAGTAATCCTGTTGTCTTGCAAGATTAAAATAAGTGGAATAAAAAAAGGTGTGACTCCTCCCCACATAGCGCTAAAGAACCGATGCATTTTTGTAGGCCATCGCAGACATTAGAATCATCACGATTCCCCTCGACCAAAACCAATGAGATTCCTATCCGTCCATTTTCTACCGCTTATCCTGTTAAGGGTTGTGGGGGGGTGGAGCCTATCCCTGCAGCCTTCAGGTGAGAGGCGGGGTTCACCCTGGACAGGTCACCAGTCCATCACAGGCCCAACACATAGAGACAGACAACCATTCACACTCACAGTCACACCTACAGTCAATTTAGAGTATCAATCAGCCTCGTCCCCTCTTGATGTCTTTGGACTGTGGGAGGAAGCTGGAGTACCAGAGAGAACCCACACAGGAACAGGGAGAACATGGAGACTCCACACAGAAAGATCCTGTGCTGGAGCCGGGACTCAAACCTGGAACCTTCTTGCTGTGAGGTGACAGTGCTGACCACTGCACCACCGTGCTGCCCCTCAATGAGATTTTTTCATTGGGTTTTGGATTATTGCTGAAAGTAAAGCTCTGTAGCAAACAAAAGCTTGAGAGCCTTGCATGTTACAGTCACCAAAATCAAAATGAACACCACTTATATGAATTTTGAAATTATGAATGCAATTGTTAGAAGTGTAAAGCTAGGAGCTAACTACACCATGGAAACAACCCCCCGACCTCTGGAGTCTTGTTTAGCCACTCGTTAGCATCAGCCATTTTTAACACAAATTTATACTTTGAAATTCACAGGTACGTTTTGATGTATTTTATGTTGTAGAACAAAACATTCAAATGTATTGAGCCTGTGTTAACCACGACTTTCATCTAGACATTTAAACCAAAATCCCATCAACTTTAAGATGCGGGAACCAGCCGTTTCACAATGCTAACTAACTTCTGGGTTCCATTGCTAAGCCACTTGGGTTTATTTGAGTGTTTCTCCTGTGCGTTGTCCTCCTCTCCACTGAGTTTTGTTCATATAAGAATGGTAATTTTCCCTCAAATACTCAACAATGAAAATATTCTTTTAAAAAAACAACAACAACAAAAACAACAGCCGGTGGATGAATCCGAATAAATACACCTTTTATTTGACTGATTAACAGATCTGATTATACAAACGCCAACACAGAGCTCTGGAATAACAGGACCAATCAGCGAGACAATGACTGTACATTCTTGTTGTGACCCCTAGCATACTCTGCCCCCCTGCCCCCCCCCCCCCCAACCACCCCCCCCCCATCACCCTGCCTGCAGTAACTAATCACTAGTGCTTCTTTCTGTACAAGTAAAGCTCACCCACCCACCCTTTCCAGTGCACTGTCTGTTGTCTACAGGTCAGAGGGGGAGTTCGGCCAACTGTGGGTGTCATCATGGACCACAGGTGGCTTCTGAACGGGACTCGTGCTAAGACTGTGAGCTTTTGTAATTTTGTTTTCATGTTTGGTTTGTGAGTGATGCAGACTGGCCTGCTTTAAGAATAGTGTATGTACCCTTTTAAAAGCTTGTAGTGTGAGAGCACAGTTGTGGGGTTGTTTTTTTTTGTTTTTTTTTTTGCCTTTTTGGTTGACAAACAGCCAAAAATCTCTCAGACAAGTTTAGGTTGAAATAACATCCTTAATGAAGTCACTCAAACACAAACACACGCACGCACGCACACGCACACACACACACACACACACACACACACACACACAAATAATACTGGTTTGTTTGTCCCTTCATCTTAAAAAAACAAAACAAAAAAGAAGATGCTTTGCAATTCAGGCATATTTTTTTGTTCTCAATCTCTTCCTCTGTCCAAAATGTGACTTTCCCCAACACACAAAGAACACACACATTCATCCCTAGTATCTAAGTGCGGTTTCTTCGACATGCGCCCTTCAGCAGTTCCTACCATACAAACACTAACCGTTCCATCACAATAAATGGATGGAAAACACCCCTCCCCCCACTTTCATTCTCGCCATTAATCATTTGCAAAAAACACCTCTCGCTCTTCTCCTCATTCCAACCTTCACACACCCCTCATTGGTCCCCCAAACCCTCATGTAACAGACAGTGACAAACACTCGCCCTCAGTGTAACAGCCAGGAAAGAGAGAGAGAGGGAGAGTGTGAGAGAGGGAGAGAGAGAGAGAGAGAGAAGGAGGGAAGGGCACAGGGAAAAGAGGGCGAGTTCTTCTCCTTGAGGAGCAATAACGGAGCAAAAACTAGGAGTCCACCTTTCCTTTTCCCCTGCCTCCCTCCTTGTTGTTCCGCTGCATGACGGAGCAGAAGGAGGAAGGGCAAAAGAGGTGGAGAGTGACCGAGGCGGAGGAGGAAGGAGAGAAGTAGAGCAGGGTGATGTGTGTTGGTCTTCATGTGTCCTGGCCGTCAGTGGCAGGGGTCTCGTTGGCATTGGACAAGTCTGAGTCAGTCTCCCGGTTGGATATGCGATCCAGCTCCGCCTGTACATCGCTCAGGCCCAGCTTCGAACCTGCATCCGTGATAGGGACAGACACATGGACACGAGACTTAGTACTGTCATCCAGTCAACATTCAAACCCGGAGGACACAGTTACCTCGGTAACTAAGCATGCAGAAACCGCATTGGCCAGTGCAATAAACAACAGAGCATTTCATAGCAGTGAGTGGTGAAGATGACAGCGCACAATTACACAAAGACCCTCACACATATCTGAAATTAGGGCTGGGATATTCAAGAGGAGGATCATTTTACATTTACACTTACACTTGGTGAACCTACACCTGCAGGACGCATTCACATCTGGCCTGGTTAAAGAAGTGTTCAGTATATGTATGATTGCCAATGACAAATCATGTTTTGCTATGAATGTATTTTGTTGTCTTTCATCCAATTTTTTTTTGGGGGGGGGGGGGTTGCAAACATGGTCAGTCACTGAAGGCGCAGTGGCAGCTGTAGCCATCATTCCTGTAGCAAAGTTGTATAACAGAATGCACGAACCGAAGCTTTCTGACAGGCATCAATTTCATGACGAGCACGCACTTTCTTACCACTGCTGCCATTCCGTACCTCCTTTGAACACCAGCAGCAGAAGCAAGTGAACCCAGGCTCCCTGAATTTGCGAGTCCAGTGCTGAACAGCTTCCCGTCGCCACCATTTTCCTCTATCCAAGCCCAGCGCCAATCATTCTTAACTCCTCTCTCAAGTTAGGCTGTCTTTACCTGTTTTTTTCTTTTTTTCCACTTCCAGTCAGATTGCAAGGCCTGCTGGCATGCTACTAAACGCTACACCGCACTCACATTTCTTGGCAAGTCCTGCCCGGCTTTGCCTCTGATTGGCTCGCACCGGTTGGTCGGCCTCATACCACTGGCTGCAAATGACTGATTAAATGATTGGTTTTAAATTGTCATATGCCAGAAATCCAGCATAACGCCAGAGCACTTTAAGCCATGGGGACTATAGGAGTCTGCAGCAGAACTGCAGGGGTAGAGATGTCAGGCTGTACACACTGTAGTGGAAGCATCCCGAACTGCAGGTGCACCACTGTAAGAAATATTCTGATGCCTTCATTGTTGTATCTGAACAATTTTTATGCTTCACCTGCTGAAGTTTGCTCCCTCACAAGATGTACAGCTGTATTACACCAGGCTGTTTTCCACAGTCTATCCCTGTGCAACTGCACCCTGCTGAAGTCCACCTATTCCAACTGTGTGGGGGCCGAGGTCAGTGCGCCGTGCCTGAGTGCTGTATGCAGTGATCGCTCTGGTTTAATGAACCAGACTATAGGGGGAACAATGTAGTTGGGTACAGTACGGATCGCCTAGTGAGGATACACTATTACTCGTAAACGCACAGTATCTAATTTCTGAATGAAAAGAACAACTAAAGATGTAGTGTGATGATGTCATGGGAGAGTGTGGGATGATGATAGTATCGGGGTCTTCGCCGCCCAAAAACAGCACGCCCTCAGCTGTTAGTCGCAGTCAACACAATCACAATCAATATATCTTTATGAGCACCTTACAATGTTTTAGCGTTACACAGACGAGCTTTTTAGCTAACGGGTGCCTTTGGCAGCTAATTAAATGAATCTCACTGATACCTTGAATAACTTAATGGATTTCTGAGTTATAAAATTGCTGGAAAAGTAAAGGATAAAGTTAATAATCTGCGCTCGACTGCACCAATATTCAACGTAGGTGTAGACCTTTAACATTTAAATACAGACACTTTTCATCTTCAACCTTTTGGTGAGTGAAAGCGGTGATAGCACAAGCCGTTATCTCCTGACCCTGAGACGCACTTTAGCTCTTAATCCGACATTTCAGAACAAGAACAGGTGCAAGTCAAAGTTTCATCCACATGAGGAGCATCTGACCAAAATTCTAAAGGTGGATATGATATGTTACACGTTTTCGTGCAGTGCACCGATATCTTGTGCGCATCTCAGTCGTTAAGATATGTAACTGAATGTATGTAATGAAAATTATCTGCCATAAGCCATTTCATTGGACTCCATGAAGCCCATATTACATAATCAGCAAATTTCAAACAAAAAAGATATATACATACAGTATATATATACATATATATTGACATATCAGCCAGCCTTAATTCTGATCATGTGCAAAGTTTGTGTAAATGCAATGCAGCATGCCAAAAAAAGAGGGGAAACAGAATGGAGTTAGGAGGGGAAACAGTAGGGTTGCATTACATCATCAAATCTGACCTCCCAGACTGATGCCATCATTTGGTTGCGGACCAAGCAAATATAAAATCAGGATACTTATTAGGGTTGGGTGATGTTCAACTCATTTGAAAGTTGAATTTTCAAAATTACAATATTATATTTGGGAAATATTTTTTTCTGACAATTTATTTATTTATTTATTTTTTTGGTTTAAACTTAAGATTCTGAAGATTAATGGCAGCCACTGATGGGGGAGGATGCAAATAACCCCATGTGAACATGTCAGAGCTGCAGGGCTCACGTAATCCACCTGCACTTGACGGTTCAGAGCTGTGGTCCGCTGACAGTCTAATTTCCCATCAGACACAGCCGATGCACCACTGCCCACCTGCAACCGTGTGTGTGTGTCGGCTACCTCCCTGAACCGCCGCAGTTTGGATGTCTATGGTGTCCGCAGCTCCTTTTGAGTTTGTCGATCAATGATGGAATGTTTCTTTTAATTTCCACAAAAAAAAAAAAAAAAATGCGGCCACGACAAGTTGGATGAATTGGAACAAGAGAACAGTCAGCGACCATCTTTCTTTACTGACAGCAACGCATGTCTTGTGCTGACTTCTCTGCATAATTTTAAAGGCAGCATGTTGTGAAATGTCTGCGTGGATGCAGATTTTATGCCGTTTGTGAAAGCTGGCGTCCTTCGGCCCAACCCTAATACCTATTCTGACACATACAAGCCAAGTCCAGTGAAACCTGGATGGTTTCCTTCTGCCACGAGGGAAGCCCATGAAATAAAAGCTGTGTCTTGTTGCTGTTTATCATCCAATTTTAGGGTTTGATTTTTATAAAATAAACTGCGTTTTTAAACATAACCAAGGCAACAGTAGTCACGGGATCATCTCCTGGACCACTACAGTTCTCAGCTTGGATAGCTTCCAACTTTAGAAAGTAAAAGTTGCTCATATGATCTGCATATTCAATACTTATTGCCCTCGTCTCAGCCTGTGTGTTTGTAAATGGGTCATACAGGAGTTTTGATCCCTGTGTTGTTCATGCTTGGATGCTGAAGAAAGTTGGAGGTTCAAGAAAGGTAAATGGGAACTGAGGGATGAGGAAAGAAACGGACATCCACGGGCAATAATACATGAGGAATATCTCGCTCACACACACCTTATCGTGGCCAGCATCCTCTGACTAGTGCACACACATACACACATTGTGAGTGATGTTAACAGCAAAGACTATGAGTGTAGTTAAGAATGAGAGACAGTTATTACACAAGCTAGAAACAAAGATGACGAGTGTGTGTCAGGGTGCCCGGGAAGATGCACTCAGACACTTTAGGGGATTTTTTTTTTTTACCATGTGTTATGTTCAAGATGTCTGGAGAAGAAGGAGAGTAAAAAGATGACAAAGTATGAGGGGTTGGAGGTGAGGAGCGAAAGTTATAAATGAATAAAGAAGCAGAGAGCTGAGGAACGAATGAGGAATGTCGTGAATTTATGATCCATTACTGATGACATCGAACCAGGAGCGTTCTCACCTGACTTGCGTACAGTTCCTGGAGTGTTGTTACCACCACCTGGCGTCCCTGGTCCTCCTGTCCCTGCTTTCTTTGTCAGTAGACTGTTGAAGAAGTTGGCCAAGACGCCCTCACTGGTTTGACCTGCAGCACCCAAGACCCGCAAAAACAGCCGGGGATCAGATTTGCTCACGGTGGTTCTTTGTCTGTAAGGAAGTATAATACGTACCTGACTGTGGCATGGCATTGGCTACATTAGCCGCTGCAGAACGATTACTCGTCCTGGGGGAACCGGTGGGTGGTCTGGTTGTTGTGTCCTACGAACACCAACAGTTTGTCTCACACATTTGGAGTAATTTCCTTCATCCTGTCAACCAAAACCAGACTAGAAGAAACACTCACCACCGGCCGTCCTGCTGTCACAGCGGGCTGTTTGGCGAGCAGGGACTGTAATGTAGAGCACAGTCAGCACACTCATTTTTTTTCCCCCCTCCACATTTTAAGGTTCAACTGAACCTTTTTCCTACCTGCAATTTTACCAGGAACACTTGGTCATCTTCAGCTTGAATCTCCTTTTCATGTACAATCTGATAAGAAGCAAGAAAAATAAATTTTGACCTCCACATCCTCTTTAATAGCAACACAACAAAAGGAGTAGTGAATTAGATTGGATAGCGCTTTCATTCTCCTTATGAAAAGCTGATGATGGTGATGTCTCTCAAGTCGGCCTTGTACCTTTCTCACTGGTGGTTTCACTATTACGTCTTCAAAGCCGTCGTCTGCTTTTACCGTCTGGAAGTTCTCATGAAGAATGGCGATCTTCTTTTCATTGTCCCAACCGGATGGACTGGAAGAGGAGAGGGTGGGTTACAAACCGCATTTTTAATACAGGCAGTTTGTTAGCAAATCGCTAACAGTTTAGCGATTCTCTTAGAAAGACCAGCCACCTGAGGACCTGTGATCCTGCTCCCGGCTTACGAAAACTAGCAGTATGCACGTGAAGCCTCGTTGTGATCTGTTCATGTGTGGTCGGTACTTCACCACCCTGGTTAGAAAGGATACCTCTCAGCTGTGGTCAAAGGTACAGTTAACCTATAGAAAGAACGCCTCTCTACGATCCTCCCTGACAACCTTAACATCAGGATGTTAGCCGAGAAGTTAGAGAAAACCCCTGAATTGTCTGAAGATGCTCAGTTTTAAAGTAGAATGATCTTACGACGATGTGGAAGGACCGAAAGTGGACGCGATCTTCCTTGAAATCAAATCCACGAATCTGCTGTGCCTACAAATATAAAGCCATTTGTATTCATGGTAGCCATTTAAGATGGCTGTGTGTACACAGTGAGGAACATGGCTGTCAGGGAACCAAACGGAAAGATAGAGCTTTGTAAGCAAAACCTGCAGTCTAACGTCTGAAGTGAAGATGACAATGTTCTCGTCAAGAGCTAAACTTTTAAACACTGTATGACAGACAGAATGATCTGCAGTGGGGAGACGGGCAAGCTTCCCTTCAAGTTTCAGCTCAGTCCAATGATGTTGTCTTGTGCCACAGAACATCAAATTCAGCTAATACACACACACACACACACACACACACACACACACACGCGCTTACATGAAAACAGCATCTCTCTCCACTACTTGTGCAGGGCAGTGGAATGGAAAGCCGTAGAGTCTGTGGACCAGATATTTATAAAGCACGTCCAGGTTTTTCATCTCCTTCACTGATGTGTAAACCAGAGAGGCCCCATCTGACACAGCTGTCAAGAATATTCTCAACAACAATCTCTTGATACTGGAGTAAAAACAAAACTATCACAACATGCAAAAGCTGATTTGGCAGTTTTGACACAGTTTAAAGTGTCCAAAATTCAGCAAAAATACTGAAAACATTCGACCAGAGAATGAAACGTGCCCATCACATGGCTGCATCCTCTGTGAACAGATGGGAGGAGTGTTTTTCCAGGAAGCCAGAAAAACTGACACTTGACCAGGAAAAACACTGCATCAAAGGTTTGGATCAGAATACACTGCACGCCAAGGTTTCCTTTTGTTTTCAGGTATTATAAAATCTAAGGAACCCTGTGGATTCTGTGAAGGATACACTGCAGACAGAAATGTCTGATGTGGGACTGGATGAAGTCCAGGTGTTCGTCTCTGTAGTCGTGCTCCTTCTCCAATGTGCTGATGGCATCACACTGAGGACAGACAGGTAGGTGTCAGATAAAGGTGAGTGTTGTGTGTGTGTGTGTGTGTGTGTGGTGTAACTAGTCAGCACAGTGCTGCAATGAGCTGATTTCATCTTTCGTTAAATATTTCAAGTGTAAATTACTTTCATGTACCTCCTTTATCGAGCATATCTAGCACAACTTGCTTGGACTCAACAGCCCGCAACAGCCTGGTGCATCTGCTGAATGTTATAAGCTGATCCTCACACAACTATTCAAAGACAATTTAATATCTTGGTGCACAAAATTCATCAAAGCATGTCAAAGATAGTGATTTTTTTTGTGGTTTTTTTTGTTGTTGGCACAAGTCCATAATCCGATATGGCTGCAACAGGGAGTGAACGTTCCAAAACATGTACTAAAACTCATGTGCCGACTCTTGTTGAACAATTGACTAAAATATAAAGCAAACCCATCAAAGCATGTAAGGACTATTTAAAATTGTATAACAATTAGAATCCAATATGGCTGCCACAGGAAACACCGATGAAAAACCACAGGGATCCAGTTCAGATTAGAATCATGTGTAAACTTTCAAATGATTTGGTAAAAATGTTCTTAAGTTATATCTCAGAAAGGGCGATGGTTGTAGGGTTAGTGTGTGTGTGTGTGTGTGTGTGTGTGTGTGTGTGTGCGCGCGCGCGCGCGTACCTTAGTGCAGACGACCACCATCGGTATACCCAGGTTGTGTGTGAGTGTGTTGTCTCCCAGTGGCAGTAGCACGCTCTCCTCGTCCTCAGCCCTCCTCTGTGGGGTCCCGTCCTCCCCGCTGCCTGGCTCTGTGTACTCCTGGAACTGCTTTACAACTACACATAAACAATACTTGACTGTATAGTAAAGATGTGGTCTTCATCAGTTTGATCTAACGATGCGTGTTTGTGGTTTATGAGCGTGATACTGCAGGTGGAAGCGTCCTCTCACGAGGAAACAATGCTGCTGACTGTCATCGTACCTAGAACAGTATTTGTATAGAAGGTTTCACTGGAGAGATGTAAAATCTATTATGGTTCCTCAGTTATTTACTTACTGAGTTTGAAACTAACATGGACCCTTTCAACACTGCAGAGTTGAGGAAATCTACGCAGGTTCTTGTAACAGTGAAAGATTTTTCCGACGTATTGAACGTTCACACGGGATGACAGGGATGCTGGGATGGGGATTCAACAGGACGGAAGGTTCTTTGTCTTGCTAATCGATGACGCACGTCATCAACACATTCACATACCTTGGTTCATGTACATTGTTTTATTTATGGCTCTGTGCACAAGCAGGGACGCCCTACGCCATCGGAAAACCCATAATGACAATGATCTCTTCTCTATTCTGCTTGAGAACGAGTAGGTTTACCTGGTTGCGTACTCAGAGATTCTCTAGAGGAGTTCCTCTTGATGCTGCTCGGTTGCCTCCTGCCAGCATCATAGCTTATTGCCATTAAATTGCTGGGTTTTATTTTGGCATCACAAACTGCCTTCCCAGTGCAGACACACGCCGGCTCTCAAAGCAAACTAACGACTTTGTGGCTTTTACTGGTCCTTGTGTGACCATACAGTGAATCAAAAACCTCAGAGGGTCCGCGGTTTTCAAAGAAAAACAACAGCTGATTAAAACACCCGTTTCCATACCTCAGCGAACAAACTCTGACGTTGTTTTCTACTTCAATCTGCCTGCAGTCAGTATGACTCACGTCTGTGCTCCAGCTCCCGCAGTGTTTCCGGGGGGACCCGCAGTTTGTCGATGTGTTCCCTGGCGACAGCGGCCCACTTCTGGAGAGAGTCCAGTGCGTTCCATGGCCGTGACATGTCAACTGTTAACAGCAGCAACGTGTTGCTGATGGCATCCACTGGTACAGCTACTCCCTGTAGACCTTTGTGGTAAAGGTCTCCGTCTAACACCCAGGCATTACACCTGGTTTGGTCTAAAACACACACACACACACAAACATACACATTCATACATGACCATGGCAGGATTATTTCTGAAAGTTCTCTGTTGATTCATGAGCGACAGTCGATGGTTACCATCAATGTCGTCATCATGGACACTGAAGTAGAGGTATTCCAGGCCCCGCCCTTTCATGTACTCTTCGACTCCCTGTAGCTTAGCAACCAAGGTGGTCTTCCCCGAGCCCACCTCACCTAAACACACACACACAAAATTAGTAGGTAACAGAATTAGGGCGAGTAGAATAAAACAATAGCACGACTAATATCCCCCAGGTGAAGAGACCCTGTAGACATGCATGAATATATCGAAACATGCTTTGAAAAAAAAGGTGTCCAATTTGTTTTCTTCTACCAACAAGTTCAAGTTAGTCCAAAAATTAGACCTGATTTATGTTTTATGACGGAAAACCTCGATTTTCACAAATATATAGCTATCGAGCAGCGCTGCATGTTTCATCACGTGACAATCTTGATGTCGACCTTCCCCTTTATACAATCGCAAATTTCTACTTTGAATGTCGCAGATGATTTAAGCTTTATTTTAGCCACATGTTTTTGTTGTTGCTATTCATTTCATTTGGAAAAAACATTATTTTGAAATGAGTCGTGCAGTAGGGCTTTACCATTTTGAAAGAAAAAATCTGATGGTGATTCTTTTTACTGATATTACACTATGATTTGCTGTATTAGAGCGCATGTTTTACATTTTTACATGATTATTCTCATTTTCAATAAATGCATTAAAATGACAAAGGTGGGATTTTTGGGAGGATCAAGGTGTTTTCTTGGAAGGCCTCTCTGCAGTACCACAATATCAACTGAAAACGGTATTTTGACACACTATTGTTGAATCTATCATCATGCTAGTTTAGGTTTGTATTTTTAAAAATAAGTGTTTAAAATTAAAGTAACAGCTGTGCATTTTTCCAGATATCCGGGCAAGTACACTCGTGATAGTTTTAGTTTGTGATATCATAGCAAGATGACTTCTTTACCAAATCTTGCAACATTAATATAGATTTATTATCATTTAAGATAAGTTTAATTAGTGGACGCAACACATTGGCAACACAGGGAAACTTGTAGTTCTGAGTTGCCTACTGGACTAAGGCCGGCATGAAAATGATCATGCAGAGGAGAACACAGCTTTTAAAATGTATCCCGCCGTGTGTGTTGAATGGTAAAGTAGCAGCGAGCCAATGCAGTAGAAGTCCGTGCACCATATGAGCTGCACTACTCACACACTGCAGGTCTGATACACTGAGAGGTGGCCTGGATGGAGTACACACTTGCCGCACCAAATGATGAATGAATGAAAACCTCCTGCACATAAATGCAAAACAATCGATACTGATTTACCTTCATTGCTCATACCATTGTTATTTGTTTTGTGTGTGTGTGTGTGTGTGTGTGTGTGTGTGTGTGTGTGTGTGTGTTGTGAAGGCTGCGTTGATCCTAATACTATGCCTTATTCGTTTATACCAACGTGGTGCATCTTTATACAAAGCTAACTGCTGTTGTGATAGAAAAAAACAAAATGCTTTGTAGCTGCACACTGGTAACAACCTCGCTGATTAGCTGGGATGGGGAGCAGGCAGCGGATTATCTCGGTGTGTGTGCGCGTGTGTGTGTGTGTGTGTGTGGACAGCAGCGAGACACGAGGAGCCACCCATTGTGTTTCAAACACGCCGAGTGATGGTCGCCTCCTCAGCATCATCTGCATCTAGCTGCTACTAGCATGCTAGAATGACTTGCAGTGTTTCCAAACGGCCCGACACGCTTTCTCTCTCTCTCTCTTTCTCACGAGACGATGAGGTAGTATGTATGCGCGCCCCCGGTGCGCGTGCATTCATGTAGAAAATACACCTGTCTCTGTCTGCGAGCCAACTACCTGTCTTCAACACAATGGCACCATCACTCCAGAGCGAGCTAGCTCTGCTACCACGGTTTGTTACAGTCTGAAATGATCACCTGAAGCTAACAATGCTTATTGGCTAACCAGGAGACTGCACGCAGATACCCACCCATAACCAGGACATTTTTCCCAGACGGTAGTTTTGATCTTGAATGGGTTGACACTTCACTCAAGATGGTCGACCTGCAGACAAAACCACCCCGTTACAACATGCCAGGCAACGCTTGTTTATTCAGTAAACAAACAACAACAAGGACTGACAGTGAGTGGCTAAGGCGAGCTGCTGTGTCACCAGTATCCAGTCTGGTGCTGATGCTAGCTAGCCTAGTTAGCAGGCTAGCTGTCAAACCATCCTCCTCCCAGCACTAAAGCCCACCTGCGTCTGAAAGCCCCGCTCACAATAACCCCGCTTCTGTCTCTTCTCACTCACCATAAGTTCTGCCCGTCATCCTCCTCTGGGTTGGAGTTCTCCAGTGTGTTCTTAGATCCAGTTGATGTGGAGGATAATAATGCACTCCTCCCTGAAGTCGCCATCTTCGCAGGGCTTGTAAACCGAGCAGAGTGCCCGGATGTAGCAGCTCCGCGCTAGCCTAGCCTGGTGCACTGCACGCCGGAGCCGGGGCGTGGTCCTCCCGCACAAAGCTCAGATGATCTCATCCGCAAAGTGACACATCTGGACGGACACCGAGTTCAATCTACAACTCAGTCGAGTCCCATATTCAGGACGGAGGAGCTTGTTCACGTGTTTATACCGTCCGATCGCCCGCGGGCGTGACCCAGATGATACAAAGCCTATTATAAAACATAAGCTATTTTGACATATTTTGCGATGCTAATCTGTATTATTTATCCCGATTTTAGTGATCAGGATGATGAGCTTTTAAACTACGGCAGAAATCCTTAAAACAAAATATCCTCCACAAAGCCAGGCCATGTTTTCTGACAGAGACAAAGCTGTAATATCACTAAGTGGATGCATCTCAGATTGACTATAGAATTCATGCTGCTGACCTGAACGATATAGCAAGGAGGTGTAGCCTATAAAACATCTGTAGATCGATCCAAAGCAAAGAGCGAGCCAAATAAAGCTCATCTCATCTTGAGTAGGACAAGTGAGTGAGTGCGTTTAAAATATCACCCATGGATGTTTAATTGCTGCTTATTTGTTTGCAAAGTAGTAACAATTAGGTATTAGGGTTAGTGATTGGTCTGATGTGTGAAGAAAAAGTAGAACTAATAGGCTAAATTGATCTGAGATGAGTGGACACTAAAATAGAAACTACAAAACTGAAACAACCGAACCAATAGACTCCAGTAAAAAGCAGAAAACAATAGCTTAAAAATACTAATATATGTATTTCATATAACTAATGAATACTCAAATATGATGTAAAACTTTCCTGTTTATATCATTCAGCTGCCAAAGTTGCTTCGTTTACGTTGTTATGAAAAGTTTTAAATTAATCATAACGGAATCTTGCGGGCGCATGTGGACTTTAAATGAACTGCCGACTGGTCTCAGGTGTGCGGTCATCGCTTATTATAAAAGCACTGAAGCGCATCTCAGCCAATCAAAACCGAGAACCGGAAAATCCTCCTTACAAGCGTCAGTTCCGCGCTGCCACCACGAGATGGCGCTGGTACTCTGCGTTACGTGCCCACCTGTCCCTGGATAAACGGTGCGCTCCCTGCGGCCCCCGGTGGAGCCAGCGGATTACAAACTCCAGTTAAGTGGCGCACCGCCCCCCTCCTCCCCATCCTTCTCCCAGAGTAAACCAGGCGCACGGAGCGCATCCTCACCGTGGGAATTGGAGCTCTGTTTGGCTGTCAGCAGCGCCAGACCCCCTTATTTTAGCTCTGCAGTGAAGGTGATTGAGAAAACACACAGACAAAGAGAGTGAAGAGAAGAAGATGGGTCCGGAGGCAGTGAGGCATCCGTGATTGTCACGCAAACGGCGGTGAAGTTCATCGGCTCCCCTTTTCCTGGTCGTCGGGGTGAGTTTCTTTCTGTAGGAGCTATATAGTCGCATCCCGGATGGTGCATGTGTCACCCCGCTGCAAGACAACTATGTAGGCTATTACTAAAATATGCATAGGACATTGTTTTGTAGTGTCTTGTGAGTGATGCTAGACGAAGGTTGCAGCTTGAATGCAGAAGGAATACTTCAGCTTTGACAATTTTCTGTGACTTCCTAGGATACCATGGTGATTCCATCATTTATATTATTGCAAGTATTTTCTAAAGATCCCTGTGAATGAATGTTCTTCTTTGCACCAATAGTGTAAAACACCTTCTTTTAGAAAGCCTTTGCTCTAACTGTATTCTGCTGGAGTGCTAAAACAAGATAAGCCCTATGAGAGGGGGAGATCCGCCTTATTCTCTGTTTCTCTCTCTTTCCCCCTCATTCATTCTCCCTCGCCCTCCTCTAGTTCTGTCTCTCAACCCATCTCTATAATCCCCCTCTCCCCCATCCTCAGTCCTCTCTCTCCCTCTCTCTTCCTGTCAGCTCTAATAACACCGAGTTCGCAACACCAGACTGCTTCACTCCTGATACTCCTCTCAGACCCTTTTTTCATGTCCTCCCTTTCAGCGGAGCTTCACCTGTCATGATTAATATTCCATATATAACGCGTCACATGCCTCTTTAGTTCATACTGTGGCTGGGATGTTACCACACTTAGTCTCATAATCAATATGTGACAGAGCAATTATAGTGCACTTGAGTGTCACGGACCTTCCTGTGGCTGAATCATTAATGTCACATCTGCCACAGTTACACATGTGAAGGTGAACACACACACACGCACGCACACGCACACACACAGTCAAGGGTCTCAGTAATTGAGCACCAAGTAGTGATTGATTGTCTCAGTGTGGAGAATAAGAGCTGACAGTGAGGAGCCTTCAAATGATTTTTAAGACATCTCATATCACCCACTAATCAATCGGTGCTATTCTGGCATTTGATTGGCTCTTATTTTGGGTTTACACACTACATTTCGCAAATTATCCGCATGATAATCAGACATGTTTGGAAACAGACAAGTATAAACCATAAAAAGTATAGAGCCCAATACTCTCTTTCATGAATGTATTTGGAACAGTAAATATGGGTATTTATCATAGAAAATCTGTTTTTTAGGACGTTTTTTTTGTCAGGTAGTTGCGACAAAGCATGACGTGAGAAGTCGCTGTCACTCATGTAGGAGTGCAACGTATGTGACAGGTGATTCTGCACACAGTAACTTGGGCCGTAGAAATCCTCCACATCCTCCGTCACTATCAGTGTCATCTGCTCTCAACTGGAACGGACAGGCGCGCGCACACACACACACACACACACGAACACACACACATGCACGCACACACGCAGACGAGTAGAAAACCCTTCTCAAGGCTACAATGGGAAAACATGCCACCTACACACGTCTGTCGTATGTAACACACCTGCCCTGTGGCTCTGTTCAGGTCCATTGGTCTTCATACATTCCGTTCAGTGTGCTAGCGAAAAGTAATAATCACCCGCAAACACACACACACACACACACACACACACACACACACACACACACACACACACACACACACACACACACACACACACGGAATATGAATTATGGAAGACAGACAGAGAGAGAGAGAGATCCAGGTCAGAGTCAGACCCAGTTCCAAGAGCTTAGCTCCCCAAGGATGATACTACTAGACCACAGCATTAATATTCAGTTTGTAACATCCAACACATCAAAACTGTGGTTGGACCAAGTGGACTTGAGGAATCTGCCCCTCTTAAACAAAAAGATCCATACATTTTGATATTAATTATACATGTGATGCAGCGTCTGCAAGGTAACAGCGATAAATCTGTAGCAGATTTTAAATAACTGTCCACTGGAGGAACTGTATTAGTTGGCAAATGAACACCTGTTAGAGGGTGGGGTGCTGTCACACTGCGGAAAACCCACTCTTGCAGAGCTGGATGAGAAGACGGATCTCATACATGAAGCTACAGTGAAGAGACGGCAAGCGTCAAACAGAGGAGAATAGTGGAGGTCTTTGCCAAACTGGAAGCAGCCTAGTTGTTCTCAAACTCAGCAGCTCCACTGTTCGCTAATTAACACGACATCTTTTTAACACATAAGTCCCTTGTACATATCACACAGGCAAAGTATAACGTGTTAATTAGTGTGCTTTTGAGGTGTTGGTTGGCAGAGTTCCTCTACCTTTAGACGGAGCCAGCAGCAATCCTTTTGCCATGGCTTCCACCCCCTGTCTGAGCTAAGTTAGTCACATCGCCTCTCCGGGCCGATCCTCCCTCTCTTCCACCTCTCGCATGAGAAGTTACGTTCTCAGAACTGGTCCTTTTGAGCAGGTTCTGCTAGAAAATGCAGGGATGATGTATTATGAAGGCGACCTAGAAGTTTGCGTCAACATGGGCTCCTGCGCCGAAAGCAAATTGGATTTGAGATTGTAGTCGAAAGCAAGCTCTTAGCCGAAGAAAAGTTCATGAGACGAGCACGTTTCTCCGCTGCAAGCTTTGCTCTTCCTCTCTTTTTGGTGCGTTGACGTTTAATGTCTGCAACATCTGTCGACTTGTTTAGCCACCTGTTCGATTCAGAGCGCAGCTTTTACTGATGTGCTTTTTAACAAAACTTAACGTCTTGAGTTTGCGTAAACCAAAGATTGAAAACCCGTTGAATTTGAGAGGAATGAACCAGAATTTAAACAATACCCAAGTTATTTCTAGATTTTAGGACCAATTCTGATACAACTGCATTCATCCTTCTAAACGGCAAAGCCCCATTAAAGAAAAACACGTTATTTCGGCTACCCTTTTCTATTGTAATCAAATTATTCATCTGAGCGTATTAATGAAATGTCGCAAGTTTGACATAGCACTTTTAATGTGATTCAAATTGTATTAATACACAAATTTAGCATTTTTTTCTGTGTGAGTGTGCCTCACTGTGACCTTTGACCGCCAAAATCCTTCAGTCCATCCTCACGTCCCTTTGGATATTCATGGAAGTTTTTTTTTTAATTCCCTCAAGAGATCATAAAAAAGGGATGGACTTACAGACAGACAACCCCAAAATATCATGCCTCCGAATTACGGCTATTGAAGCATGAAAATGATACTTTAAAGTATTTTTCAGCTCACCGGAGCGTACCCATGGCCCACCCAAGAGCCGTGGCCCAGTGATTGAGAAACACTACTTTAAAGCCTTTGCACTCACTCCCACACCGGCGTTATTCAGGATGAGTATACCTTTCAGGTGAGATGTGGGCGGAGCTACGCTGGGAATCGTGTGAGTTCACGGAAGTTCGCTGGAACAATAAAAGTACCGGTTCTGTTTTTATCGTAGCAAAAATGAAAAGTCTGCACATATTTGAGTTCTCCCTCGTAACGCATTAAATGTTAATGTGTGTGTGATATTGAACATTACTGTATAGAAAAGCTGCTATGAGGTGCGTTTTAATAACACACATCCTCGATGGAAATCAAACCTGCAAGCCCGAGGAGGGACTCTGTGCGGATGTGTGTATCTCCATATGTTTACACAAAGAGATGGGTGACAAATAATTAAA